>NC_057803.1:326386359-326390377 GCF_018294505.1 Triticum aestivum | reverse complement strand
GCGGGGAGGCCACGTGGCAGCCCCTCAGTGGCTGCGGGCGGCGGCGGAGTCCGTTCGGCGAGAAACGGACATGTCCGGTGCGCGCGAGGGGGTTTTCTAGGGTTTCCGGGAGGAAGGAGATCCGAAAACGGAGGGGTGTTTAAATAGGCATAGAGGGAGCTAGGAGAGTCCAAATGAGGTGCGGTTTTCGGCCACGCGATCGTGATCGAACGCTCTAGATGATGGAGCAGAGTTAGGTGGGTTTTGGGCCAAATTGGAGGGGTGTTGGGCTGCAACACACACAAGGCCTTTTCGGTCCCTCGGTTAACCGTTGGAGTATCAAACGAAGTCCAAATGATACGAAACTTGACACGCGGTCTACCGGTAGTAAACCAAGGCCGCTTGGCAAGTCTCGGTCCAATCCGGAAATGTTAATCCCCACACACGAAAGAAAGGTAGAAATGGCCACCGGAGGAGAACGAAGCACCGGAATGCAAAACGGACAACGGGGAAAATGATCGAATGCATGAGACGAACACGTATGCAAATGCAATGCGCATGATGACATGATATGAGATGCATGACAATGACAACAACACACGGAGACAAAACCCGAACCCGAGGAAATAAATATAACTTAACGCCGGAGACGGCAAGAGTTGGAGTACAAATTGGGAAAGTTACATCCGGGGTGTTACAACACTCCACCACTACGAACGATCTCGTCCCGAGATCTAGGACTGAAAGAACGCCGGGTACTCAGAACGGAGGTGATCCTCGCGTTCCCAGGTAACTTCACGGTCGGAATGGTGTGACCACTTGACTTTGAGAAATTTGATTGACTTGTTGCGAGTCTTGCGTTCAGTCTCTTCAAGAATAGCAACTGGGTGCTCACGATAAGAGAGATCTTCTTGGAGCTCAATGTCCTCGAAGTTGACGGTGCGGTCAGGAGTCTTGAAGCACTTTCGAAGCTGAGAGACATGGACCACGTCATGAACATTTGCAAAATTTGAAGGAAGCTCGAGTTGATAGGCGAGGTCGCCTCTCTTGCTGACAATCTTGAAAGGTCCCACGTATCCGGGGGCAAGCTTCCCTTTGATACCGAAGTGACAAGTACCTTTCATAGGAGAGACGCGGAGGTAAACATGATCTCTGATCTCGAAAGCCAAATCACGGTGCTTACTATCATAGTAGCTCTTCTGACGGGATTGGGCTGCTTTGAGGTTATCACGAATGACTTTGCACATTTCCTATGCTTCTGTGATTAAGTCATTACCCAAAAGCTGGCGTTCACCGGTTTCAGACTAGTTGAGAGGGGTACGGCACTTCCTGCCATACAGAATTTCGAATGGGGCCTTGCCCGAACTTGCTTGAAAACTGTTGTTGTAGGAAAATTCAGCATAAGGAAGACAATCCTCCCACTTCATGCCGAAGGAGATCACACAAGCCCTGAGCATATCTTCAAGAATCTGGTTGACAGGCTTGACTTGACCGCTAGTTTGAGGATGGAAAGTTGTGCTGAAGCGGATGTTGGTGCCCATGGCCTTCTGAAAAGAATCCCAAAACTTCGAGGTAAAGATGCTGCCACAGTCTGAAGATATCACTTGTGGAATACCGTGCAGAGAGACAATACGAGAGGTATAGAGTTCCGCCAATTGAGCTGCAGTGATCGACTCTTTGATAGGCAGAAAGTGAGCCACTTTGGTGAGTTTTTCGATGACAACGAATATAGCATCATTGCCACGCTTGGACTTTGGAAACCCAGTCACAAAGTCCATTTCAATGTGGTCAAACTTCCATTCTGGAATGGCAAGAGGTTGGAGGAGACCCACTGGCCTTTGGTGTTCTGCCTTCACTCTTCTGCAGACATCACATTCATTCACGAATTGAGCGATCTCGCGCTTCATTCGAGTCCACCAATAAGCTTGTTTAAGGTCCTGATACATCTTCGTGCTCCCAGGGTGGATGGAGAGGAGAGAATTGTGAGCCTCGTTCATGATCACTTTACGAAGGTCACCTTTGGGTACAACAATACGATCCTCGAAGAAGATAGTGTCCTTGTCATCAAGGCGGTAGCACTTGTACTTGGACTGGCTCTTGGCAATCCCAATCTTCACCTTTTTCACCATAGCATCAAGAAGCTGGGCTTGGCGAATCTGGTCTTCCAAGGTAGGAGAGACTAGAAGGTTGGCGAGGAAACCTTGAGGAACAACTTGCGGGTTAAGTTTGCAGAAAGCTTCACAAAGCTCGGGTTGATAAGGCTTGAGAATCAGACTGTTGCAGTAAGCTTTCCTGCTCAAAGCGTCAGCAATCACATTGGCCTTGCCTGGAGTATACTCAATACTCGGATTATACTCTTGAACCATTTCGACCCATCGAGTTTGCCTAAGGTTGAGATTAGGCTGAGTGAAGATGTACTTGAGACTCTTGTGATCAGTGAAAATGTCCACTTTTCTTCCCAATAGAAGATGTCTCCAAGTCAAAAGAGCATGCACAACTGCCGCCAACTCGAGATCATGAGTGGGGTAGTTCTTCTCATTAGGCTTCAACTGGCGAGATGTATAAGCAACAACTTTCTTCTCTTGCATCAATACTGCGCCAAGACCTTGGAGAGAGGCATCACAAAAGACCTCGTACGGCTTGGATTCATCAGGCGGAGTCAGAACTGGAGCAGTGATCAATTTCTCTTTCAAAGTGTTGAAAGCAATGTCACACTCCGGAGACCAAACGTACTTGACGTGCTTTTGGAGAAGATTTGAGAGAGGCTTCACGATCTCAGAAAAGTTTTCAACGAATCTTCGGCAATAGCTTGCGAGACCGAGAAAACTGCGGAGTTGCTTCACGTTCTGAGGAGGTTCCCAATTCACAATTGCAGACACCTTCTCAGGATTCACGGCAATGCCCTTGGCAGAGATGATATGACCAAGATAAAGAACCTCATCGAGCCAAAATTCACACTTGGAGAACTTGGCGTAGAACTGATGTTCCCTGATCTTATCAAGAACCAAACGCAAGTGCTTGGCATGATATTCCTTGTTCTTGGAGAAAACCAGAATGTCATCGAGATAGACCAAAACGAAGTCATTGGTGTAGGCGTTGAAGATGAAGTTCATCATGCGAGAGAACATCGGAGGAGCGTTGACGAGGCCAAAAGACATGACCGTGTATTCGTATGAACCAAAGCTTGTCCTGAAAGCCGTCTTGGGAATATCTTGCTCACGGATTCAAATCTGATGATAGCCCATACGGAGATCAAGCTTGGAGAATACTTGGGCACCTTTGAGTTGTTCGAACAGCTCATTGATGTTGGGGAGTGGGTATTTGTTCTTGATGGTCTTCTTGTTCATTGGACGGTAATCAACACAAAGTCGGTCCGTTCCATCCTTCTTCTTCACAAAAAGAACACCACAACCCCACGGAGAAGAACTAGGCCAGATGAGACCCATTTTCTCTTGAATATCGAGTTGCTTCTTCAGCTCCTTCAACTCTTCAGGTCCGAGCTTGTAAGGACGTTTGCACACGGTTCCGTGCCAGGCTCAAGATCAATAACGAATTCAACTGGCCGGTGCGGAGGCATTCCTGGGAGCTCTTCTGATGAGGACATCAATACAATTGTTACACCCACAGCCCCTGCTGCTATACATACTGGACCAATTACTAGAGCTCGTGCACGCCCACTAAATTACCAGGTACTTTCGTTTCTTGGTAATGATTCTAATGTTCATGAGAATATGATGCTGCCTAAACTGGATACATTTGTTTTGCTTACAAATGAAGGGCCTAGCTTGGAGAAGGATGAACATTGGAGCAAGAACAAGCATGGAGATGATGGCATGCGCAAGGGGAACAAGAACGGAGTTACAAGTGATGATTTCAGGACTTTGAAGCCACCATAATGGGTGCATGAAGCCTTGGACGAAATATACAAGATGCCACTTCATAAATTTCGTCCCGAGGCTATTTTAGGTGCTGCGTCACCTTATTATTGGGCCAGGTCCATGTAATTTCGAAATACATAAGTATAGGCTATTTTTAGAGT
>NC_057803.1:326373195-326386326 GCF_018294505.1 Triticum aestivum | reverse complement strand
AAAGTTCGCCATAGCTACAACTTCGCGTACTTCGTTTGTGTTCAACGACCAGACAAAGGCGTCACAGAACCCCACCTTGATCAATAAAGCTTTCATCTTATATTCGCAATATCCAGATTGCAATCTCAGTTTCTTGCTTGTTCTTCGTTTGCTTGCAGGAAACAGACCCTCGTGGTCAGGTTGATCGTGCTCCGGCGTGGTCAATAACCTCTCGGAGTTGGTTTAGCGATTGCTAAGGCGCGACGTCCTCGCACATTCGTAGTCAGATCGTCAAAGTCGACTGCCACCAAAGCGATATCCATCATCTCATCGAAAGACGGGACACCTTCGCCTCTATCAAGTGGTATCAGATTTCCAGGTTGCTCGGTGAGATTTTACAGTTTTTCGTAGTTTAGATCGAGTCTGTTCTTCATACCTACAGTCCACGAAAAAGCCAAAAAAAATTAGGGTTAGTTCATCATATCCGAACCAATCTGAGCCTTTGCATAATCTTTTTAGGGTTTTGCTTTGTTGAATTTGTGGTTGCATCGTCGTGTCTAGTTGCTGGTCTTAGCGTTAGTCTTTTAGAGTTTCGAGTTCTGGTCATAAGTTGTCACGCCGCCACCGCACCATCATCATCGCCCCTGTCACCTACCACCACCGCTCCGAATCCGTATCCATATACCACCACCAATCCGTATCCATATACCACCACCGATCCATATCCATATATTACCACCGCTGCCATATACCACCACCGCTGCCATATACCACCACCGCTGCCATATACCACCACCATATATCCACCACCAATCCGAGTTCCTTGCATATTAGGTGTGTTTTCGAGATCCATCTAGTTTCCGATTCGTGTTTCCTTGCCGGAGTAGGTTTCGGAAAAAAAAAGAGTCCGGAAACCACCCTCCATTTAGGCCCAAAAATTTTTGAAAACGCATTTTTCGAAAAAAATTCTGGCTATCCTATTTTTAGGTGTTTCTGAGTGTTTTGAGACAGGTGCCATTATAGGAAGTTTTTTTTGACCCGTTTCCAGTTTTTGGGTCCGGGCAGTCGAAAAAACGAAAAAAAAATTGGTCAAAAAAATTTCGTGCCCATCCTGTCAGTTTGACCTAGGAAGAGTTTTGAGACACTCGCCATTATAGTGATTTTTCGCAAAAAAAAAAGTAGCACAAAAAAAAGAGCAAAAAAAAAGAGCGAAAAAAAATTCCAGAGTGTGCTTTTCCCTTGTTTACATGCAGCGCCGTGATTTTGTTAGTGTTCTAGGCTCGCGTCTCTAGCACGGTCTAGCCTAGGACCAGCACAGTACCGTCGTTGAGCGTTTATTCAACTTTGCATCTCTGAATTGATTTTTGCTGACCCCTTTTGCTACCATATTATAAGCCTTCCCAGTTCCACATACATCTACGTCGTGCGTTTGACTCTCCCTGGTAATCGCTCTATCCAAGCTTTGAGAGTTTTGACTACAACGGTTGCCGATCACCACCTGCTGCTGGGTAAGAACTGGTAAGAATTTGAGATTTGCTTGACGGGTTTGTGATACACCACCACCACTTCTTAGTAGTCTGTAGGATCATATTCTTGTGTGTTTCTATTTGCTGCTAACCATGGTAGGATCACAAGCCGATGAGACTGATTGGGAGAACCTGACGAACAAACAGCTACATGATAAATTTCAGCAAATGATGAGTGGACAGGTGCAAGATGTGCTAAACAGATTTGACGAGGACATGGAGAAGATAGATGGCATGGAGAAGACGTTCGAAACAAAGCTTGATAGCAAGTTTAATGAATTGCTCGCGCGTTTACCACCACCACCGCCGGCTGCACCTATCGCACCTTTGCAACACCAACAACAACGCATCCTTCCGAATCAGTATGGACGAGCGAAGCGTGTTCCTATTGAGGATGGCCAAACTTCTGGTGCTGCTGTTCCTGTTATTGATGCTTCTTTGGCTCCTGCTACTGCTGCTGCTGGTACCCAGGAGGATGATGAGTATGCGGGCGATAATGAGGATGAGGTTGATCAAAATCAGAACTACGTGCACCCACCAGCACCACCACCAGCAGGTCGACCTCAGGTATATATTCGTAATGGTAGGCCTGCACCACCACCTCAGGTACGAGATGATGTCCATATTCCTAAACTGAAATTGAATATTCCACCATTTGAGGGTAGATATGTTCCTGATATATATCTTACTTGGGAGTTAGAAACTGAACAACGTTTTACATGTTTACAATATCCCGAGGAGAGACGGGTTGCTGCTGCTGTTTGTGCTTTCACTAGTTTTGCATGTGTATGGTGGTCTGAACATTGTAGATTATATCCTATTCCAACTACTTGGGCTGCTTTGAAAACTGCTATGCGTACGCGTTGGGTTCCACCATATTATCAATGTGAATTGCTTCAAAAATTGCAGCGTTTAAGACAAGGGAAAAATTATGTAGAAGAATATTATCAGGAATTACCATGATTAGATGTGGTATTGTTGAGGAGAATGAAGCTATGCTTGCACGTTTTCTGGGTGGATTAAATAGAGAGATTCAGACCATTCTAGACTATAAGGAGTATACTAATATCACTCGTTTATTTCATCTTGCTTGTAAAGCTGAATGTGAAGTGCAGGATCGACAAGCATTGGCGCGATCTAACTTTTCTGCAGGCCGACCTTCATCATGGACACCGCGTGCATCTTCTACTTCAACTGCACCAGCACCTCAATCAGGTGCCTCCTCCAGTCGTGATACAAGAAAACAGGCACAACCACCATTATCTGCCAAGAGCGCACCTGCTGGGCCTGCACAGAGTTCTTCTTCTTCCAGGGCATCAACAGGGCACACAAGTGATATTATTTGTCGTCAGTGTAAGGGAGGAGGTCATTATGCCAGAGAATGCAAATCTCCGCGTGTGATGATTGCTACCGCGGATGGTGGATATGAGTCCGCTAGTGACTATGATGAGGAGACTTTGGCTCTTATTACACGTGAAGAACATGGTGGAGATGATTCTGATCATGAGACGCAATACATGGCTCCTGAAGACGCTGACAGGTATGAATGTTTAGTTGCTCAACGTGTTTTGAGTGTGCAGGTCACACAAGCTGAGCAAATTCAGAGGCACAATTTGTTCCATACCAAGGGAGTTGTGAAGGAACGTTCTGTGCGCGTCATAATAGACGGAGGGAGCTGCAACAACTTGGCTAGCATGGAGATGGTGGAGAAGCTTTCTCTCACCACAAGACCACATCCACATCCTTACTATATCCAATGGTTCAACAACAGCGGCAAGGTTAAGGTAACACGTACTGTTCGTGTGCATTTTAGTATCTCTACATATGTTGATTATGTTGATTGTGATGTGGTACCTATGCAAGCATGTTCCTTATTACTTGGTAGACCATGGCAATTTGATAAAAACTCTGTACACCATGGTAGAAACAATCACTATACTCTTGTTCATAAGGATAAAAATATTACTTTGCTTCCTATGACTCCTGATTCCATTTTGAAAGATGATATTAATAGAGCTAATAAAGCAAAACAGGAGAAGAATAAGAGTGAAAATCAGATTGTGGCAAAAGAATTTGAGCAACAAATGAAGCCTAATAATAAACCATCTAGTGTTGCTTCTGAAATTAAATTGAAAAGTGCATGTTTATTTGCCACCAAATCTGATATTGATGAGCTAGATTTCAGCAAATTTGTTTGCTATGCTTTTGTGTGCAAAGAGGCATTATTTTCATTCGAGGACGTGCCTTCCTCTTTGCCTCCTGCTGTCACTAACATTTTGCAGGAGTTTGCTGACGTCTTTCCACAAGACGTGCCATCGGGATTACCGCCTATTCGAGGGTTGAGCATCAGATTGACTTAATTCCCGGTGCTTCACTGCCAAACCATGCACCATACCGTACCAATCCAGAGGAGACGAAGGAGATTATGCGTCAAGTACAAGAGCTTCTCGACAAAGGTTATATACGCGAATCCCTTAGTCCTTGTGCTGTTCCTATTATTGTAGTGCCGAAAAAGGGTGGTACATCACGTATGTGTGTTGATTGTAGAGGCATTAATAATATTACTATTCGTTATCGTCATCCTATTCCTAGGCTCGATGATATGCTTGATGAATTGAGTGGCTCTACAATATTCTCCAAAGTTAATTTGCTTAGTGGATACCATCAAATTCGTATGAAATTCGGAGATGAATGGAAAACAGCATTTAAAACTAAGTTTGGATTATATGAGTGGTTAGTCATGCCTTTTGGGTTAACTAATGCACCTAGTACTTTCATGAGATTAATGAACGAAGTTTTACGTGCTTTCATTGGATGATTTGTGGTAGTTTACTTTGATGACATATTGATTTATAGCAGATCTTTGGAAGAACATTTGGAACATTTACGTGCTGTTTTTATTGCTCTGCGTGATGCATGTTTGTTTGGTAACCTTGGGAAGTGCACCTTTTGCACCGACCGAGTATCTTTTCTTGGCTATGTTGTTACTCCACAGGGAATTGAAGTTGATAAAGCCAAGATTGAAGCTATTGAGAGTTGGTCGCAGCCCAAAACGGTCACACAAGTGAGGAGTTTTCTTGGCCTCGCTGGATTCTATAGGCGTTTTGTGAGAGATTTCAGCACCATTGCTGCACCTCTCAATGAGCTTACAAAGAAAGATGTGCCTTTTCTTTGGGGTACCGCACAAGAAGAAGCCTTCTCGGTATTGAAAGATAAGTTGACACATGCTCCTTTACTCCAACTTCCTGATTTTAATAAGACTTTTGAGCTTGAATGTGATGCTAGTGGAATTGGATTAGGCGGTGTGTTATTACAAGATGGCAAACCTGTTGCATACTTTTCTGAAAAATTGAGTGGGCCTAGTCTGAATTATTCTACTTATGATAAAGAATTATATGCTCTTGTTCGGACTTTAGAAACATGGCAACATTATTTATGGCCCAAAGAATTTGTTATACATTCTGATCATGAATCTTTGAAACATATTAAAAGTCAAGCTAAACTGAATCGTAGACATGCTAAATGGGTTGAATTCATTGAGACTTTTCCTTATGTCATTAAACACAAGAAGGGAAAAGAAAATGTTATTGCTGATGCATTGTCTCGCCGCTATACTATTCTTTCACAACTTGACTTCAAAATATTTTTTTTGGAGACCATCAAAGATCAATATGTGCATGATGCTGATTTTAAAGATGTAATGCAGAATTGTAAAGAAGGAAGAATGTGGAACAAGTTCGTCGTTAACGATGGATTTGTGTTTCGTGCTAACAAGCTATGCATTCCAGCTAGCTCCGTTCGTCTTTTGTTGTTGCAGGAGGCGCATGGAGGAGGATTAATGGGACACTTTGGCGTGAGACGTACTTGCTACACATTTCTTTTGGCCAAAGATGAGACGGGATGTTGAGCGTTTTATTGCTCGCTGCACTACATGTCAAAAAGCTAAGTCATGACTCAATCCTCATGGTTTATATATGCCTTTGCCTGTACCTAGTGTTCCTTGGGAGGATATATCTATGGACTTTGTTTTAGGTTTACCTCGAACAAAGAAGGGGAGGGATAGCATATTTGTTGTCGTGGATAGATTCTCGAAAATGGCACAATTTATACCATGTCATAAAAGCGATGATGCTGCTAGTGTTGCTGATTTGTTCTTTCGTGAAATTATTCGCTTGCATGGTGTGCCAAATACTATTGTTTCAGATCGTGATACTAAATTTCTTAGCCACTTTTGGAGATGTTTATGGGCTAAGTTGGGGACTAAACTGCTTTTTAGTACTACTTGTCACCCCCAAACTGATGGACAAACTGAAGTAGTCAATAGAACGTTGTCTACTATGCTTAGGGCTGTTTTGAAGAATAATAAGAAAATGTGGGAGGAATGCTTGCCTCATATTGAATTTGCTTATAATCGTTCATTGCATTCTACTACTAAGATGTGCCCTTTTGAAGTTGTGTATGGTTTCCTACCTCGTGCACCTATTGATTTGTTGGCTCTTCCATCTTCGGAGAAGGTTAATTTTGATGCTAAACAACGTGTTGAATTGATTTTAAAAATGCATGAGTTAACTAAGGAAAACATTGAGCGTATGAATGCTAAATATAAACTTGCTGGAGATAAGGGTAGAAAACATGTTGTGTTTGCACCTGGAGATCTTGTTTGGTTACATTTGCGTAAGGATAAATTTCCTGATTTGCGCAAATCAAAGTTAATGCCACGTGCTGATGGTCCCTTTAAGGTGTTAGAGAAAATAAATGATAATGCATATAAACTTGAGCTGCCTGCAGATTTTGGGGTTAGTCCCACTTTTAACATTGCAGATTTGAAGCCTTATTTGGGTGAGGAAGATGAACTTTCGTCGAGGACGACTTCATTTCAAGAAGGGGAGGATGATGAGGACATCAATACAATTGTTACACCCACAGCCCCTGCTGCTATACATACTGGACCAATTACTAGAGCTCGTGCACGCCAACTAAATTACCAGGTACTTTCGTTTCTTGGTAATGATTCTAATGTTCATGAGAATATGATGCTGCCTAAATTGGATACATTTGTTTTGCTTACAAATGAAGGGCCTAGCTTGGAGAAGGATGAACATTGGAGCAAGAACAAGAACGGAGTTACAAGTGATGATTTCAGAACTTTGAAGCCACCATAATGGGTGCATGAAGCCTTGGACGAAATATACAAGATGCCACTTCATAAATTTCGTCCCGAGGCTATTTTAGGTGCTGCGTCACCTTATTATTGGGCCAGGCCCATGTAATTTCGAAATACATAAGTATAGGCTATTTTTAGAGTCCGTATGTGTGGGGAAACAAGAGATAGGGTTGATTTCGGACCCCTCCACCAAGGGCCACGAAATTCCCCCCTGTTCCTCCATATATACAGCCCTTAGGGCATCGTTTAGACTTTGGGTTTTGTTTAGATTAAAAGTTCGCCATAGCTGCAACTTCGCGTACTTCGTTTGTGTTCAACGACCAGACAAAGGCGTCACAGAACCCCACCTTGATCAATAAAGCTTTCATCTTATATTCGCAATATCCAGATTGCAATCTCAGTTTCTTGCTTGTTCTTCGTTTGCTTGCAGGAAACAGACCCTCGTGGTCAGGTTGATCGTGCTCCGGCGTGGTCAATAACCTCTCGGAGTTGGTTTAGCGATTGCTAAGGCGCGACGTCCTCGCACGTTCGTAGTCGGATCGTCAAAGTCGACTGCCACCAAAGCGATATCCATCATCTCATCAAAAGACGGGACACCTTTGCCTCTATCATCTTCTGGAAAGACGTCTTGATATTCGCAAACGACTGGAATTTGAGAGATGGCATCGAATTCACCCTTCTCATTGAGAGAAAACAGACGAATGGTATCATCACGAGCGGCAAAGACAATTACATCCTTCGACGAATGAGTCAATTGAATCTGCCTGGCTGCACAATCAAGCTGAGCCTTGTGCTTAGTAAGCCAATCCATTCCGAGAATAAGATCAATATCTGAGTTACCAAGCACCATAGGAGAAGAAAGAAACTTGTAATCGCCCAACGTGATAGTGACATCCGGAGCCATCATTTTGGTGTTCATGAACAAACCCGGAGAAGAAACCACAATCGGTTTAGGCAAATCAATAGTATGCACATCATGCATGGATGCAAAAGGCTTCGATAAAAATGATAAAGATGCACCAGTGTCAAAAAGAACTCTTGCGGGAATGTCATTAACAGGAAGGTTACCCATGATCACATCTGGTGAGTCCTCTGCCTGAGCTGCATTCAGCAAGTTGACCTTGGCGGACTTGGGGTTATGCTTGACCACAGCTATACTTGCCGATCTGACAGGAGGAGGAGGAGGAAGACGCCTCTGGTTGAAACACTTGTTGGCATAGTGACCCTTCTGTTGGCACTTGTTGCACGTGACCTCTGAAAGCGGACGGTGATACGGAGCACTCGATCTTGGAGCTTGAGACGAAGTCTTGTTCTGAAAGCCAGGGTTGTGTGGGTGGGAAGAACCACTGCCACCTTTGCTCTTCTGCTGATACGGCTGACGAAACGGGGGAGGAGGAAGCCAGTACTTCTGCTGCTTGGCCACTTGAGTAGAGGAAGAAGGAGTAACATCTCTGGCTCGCTTCTTGGAAGCATCACACCTCAACTGAGCAGCCTCTTGCTTCAATGCCATGTTGTAGAACTCATCGTATCTCAAGGGCTCGAAGAGAACAAGAGCTAGCTGAATTTCTTCTCTGAGACCACCCCTAAACTGGTATATCATGCTCTTCTCATCAGGGACGTCCTGCTTGGCAAAGCGGGCGAGCTTCTGGAACAACTTGTTGTAGTCATAGACAGATAAAGAGCCTTGCTTCAGGTTGCGGAATTCCTCATGCTTGCTTTCAACCACGCTCTGAGGGATATGATGAGCTCGGAAATCTCGACGGAAATCATCCCAAGTGATAACACGTCCACCTCTGGAGTCCTTGTACTGTTGGAACCATTCTGCAGCTTGATCTTTGAGTTGGAAGGAAGCGAACTTGACAAAGTCCTTAGGCCTGACGTTACTGCACTCGAAATGCTTGCATAGATCCACTAGCCAATCGTCAGCATCGGTTGCCTCAACACAATTGCTGAAAGTCTTTGGCCCGTTAGCAAGGAACTGGTTGAGTGAAGCAAAGTGATTCTGATTGCTGCCTTAATTCCCTTGGTTGCCTTGATTGTGCTCTTGAAGAATTTGCATGATCAACTGTGTTTTTGCATTGGTTGCGGCCATCACAGCTTGCCATGCCTCCGGAGGAGGGGGAGGTGGTGGCAGATCAGGATTCGTAGTCGTGCGCGTTGGAGGAGCCATCCTGAAGAGGTTGACCACCATTAGCACATTGACAGATAAATATTGAAGCTGAACCCAACGGAATGAAACTTGCAACATATAGTCTTCACATCCGAACAAAATGAACGAATGCATTCCTCTTGAAATGGTCACATATCCATAAATTGAGAAGCCACGTAGAATTAAGGTAGAGAAATAAATCAACAAGGTACGGATCAAGAACGAATAATCGGTAAGAAATCCCAATCTCAAACCAATATCCGTGGAAGAAGAACTAGAGCTACAAGAATTCCCACCTATGAAACTCCCGAACCTTTCCGGTTATGCAATCAGGTGTTGGGGATACAGGGGAAGCATAATATCTCACCAAACTAGCAAATCCTACATCCAGTTGTATCCATCCTTCAACACATAACCAAGAAACCTTCGGAAACCATCTACCTCAACCTTTGAAAAGCATCCGTTATACAAGTTATGGTGACACTCCCGAACTCCCGCCCCAGTACTGGGTGGCGTCGAGGTTATCTCACCAACGAACTGCATAACAGAGATTTTCGATGTTGGCGTACTAAACTCAGGTATTCCAGAACTGCAACGATAAAATTATGATGACAACACCTCAGAGCTCAACTCCCCAGGACACTTCCACTAAACCCCTGAAAGGAGGCACCAAGACAATGTTCTCATCATAAAACCATCGGAACAATTCCAAGATACCCGCATGATCCTAAAAAAAATTTAGTGAAATTTGAGAAGAGAAGAGTCAAAATTCTACGTCAGGATGCCTTACCAGAGCGATGAGGAGACTAGGAAGTAAAAAGAATTCCTAATCTCTCCGACATATAATTCCTAAATGACTCAAAACATTTTTCTAGACACAACTCAGCCGCTAAAAACAATCAAGCAATGGGGCTCCTAAGGTCGGGGAAGGCTCTGATTACCAACTTGTAACACCCTCGATGCGACTATAGCTCCCACGTGTCGAGGCACGACTTAGAGACATAATCGCATTGAAGGCATATGTCGCAAGTTAGGCAATCTTCACAACATCCCATGTAATATGATAATAAAAGGGGAGATAACATAGTTGGCTTACACTCGCCACGTCAATCAAGTACATAAATAACATTACATCAACCAAACGCTCATGGCCCGACTACGGCACCAAAATGAAAGATAACCCAACATGTGACACGGTCCTAATCACCCCCAACTGGGCACCACTACTGATCATCGGGAAAGGAAACATAGTATCGTTGAGAGTCTTCGTTGAACTCCCACTTGAGCTCATACACGTCTCCTGGAGCGGAATCATCAGGCCCTGCATCTGGTGTAATAGTAATCTGTGAGCCACAGGGACTCAGCAATCTCGCACCCTCGTGATCAAGACTATTTAAGCTTATAGGTAAGGCAGGGTAAATATGTGGAGCTGCAGCAAGCGACTAGCAAGTATGGTGGCTAACTTATTCGCAAAAGAGAGTGAGAAGAGGAGGCAAAGCACGTGCGAGAAACTAGAGAGCAACCTACGCAAACATTACTCCAACACCATGTCCACTTCCCGGACCCCGCCGAGAAGAGGCCATCACGGTAACACACTCGGTTGATTCATTTTAATTAATTTAAGGTTCAAGTTATCTACAACCGGACATTAACAAATTCCCATCTGCCCATAACCGCGGGCACGGCTTTCAAAAGTTCAAATCCCTGCAGGGGAGTCCCAACTTAGCCCATGACAAGCTCTCATGGTCAACGAAGGAATAGACCTCCTCCCAAGACGTTCCGATCAGACTCGGTATCTCGGTAATTCAAGACACTTCGACAGGTTAAAACAAGACCAGCAACACCGCCCGAATGTGCCGACAAATCCCGATAGGAGCTGCACATATCTCGTTCTCAGGGCACACTCAGATGAGCAAGACGTCGGGTAGGCCAGCCCAGAGTTGCCCCTGGTAGCCCCGGACATCGCTCGGTTGGACCAACACTCAGAGGAGCACTGGCCCGGGGGGGCTAAAATAAGATGACCCTTGAGTCTGCAGAACCCAAGGGAAAGAAAAGGGTAGGTGGAGAATGGTAAGACCAAAGTTGGGCATTGCTGGAAAAGCTTTAATCAAGGCGAACTATCAAGGGGTTCCCATTATAACCCAACCGCGTAAGGAACGCAAAATCCGGGAACATAACACCGATATGACGGAAACTAGGGCGGCAAGAGTGGAACAAAACACTAGGCAAGAGGCCGAGCCTTCCACCCTTTACCAAGTATATAGATGCATTAAGATAACATGGCAATATAATGATATCCCAACAAGTAAATAAATGTTCCAACAAGGAACGGCCTTCAATCTTCACCTGCAACTAGCAACGCTATAAGAGGGGCTGAGCAAAGCGATAACATAGCCAATCAACGGTTTGCTAGGACAAGGTGGGTTAGAGGTTTGACATGGCAATTTGGGAGGCTGGCAAGCAAGTGGTAGGCATCATAGCATTGGCATAGCAAAAGAGCGAGCAAGCTAGCATAGCAAAGATAGTAGTGATTTCGAGGGTATGATCATCTTGCCTGCACAGTTGTCAGAGTTGACTGGATCCTCAAAAGAAAACTCAACGGGCTCCTCATTAGCGAACTCGTCTCCCGGCTCTACCCAAACAAGACAAACAAGAAACAAGGATAAAATCAACCACGTGCAAGACCAAGAAATATGATGAAATGATGATATGCTATGCGGAATGCGATGCGGGATGCAAAATGCAAGATATGACAGGAAATGCATGAACATGGCCTCAACTTGGAAATCCAAGTGTGCCACTAGAAAGATGAGATGAAATCGCTTGAAAACAATATAAAGAACGCCGGAATCGGAGTTACGGTTTGGAAATGGCAAGCGATTCAAAAATGACACCGGTCTGCGATTTACAGCAAGTAGGCATCTAAACGCAATGAAATGAACATGCTACAGCACCCAAACATGACAACAAAATACATGGCAGGGATGCACACAAGATGCTTAACAAACGTCTAGCACTGAGCTACGGCCAATTCATCCATTAACAGGTTCAAACAAGCATGGAAAAAATGCATATGACAAACAGATCTCAGACTTAGTGAAATTAACACTTGTCTGGAATTTCAGATCAGGTAGCCCTCTTCGGAGCAACAAAACTACATGCTACTGGACCTTAACATGGCAAAGTAAAGCATGGCATGGAGCTACTCAAAGAGCTTAACAGAAGTCCCTTAGTGACCTTGAGCCAAAAGGGATCAGAAAATACAATTGCAAGCACGTGAACATAGCAAAAACATAATCAGTTTTCAGACTTGGTGAAAAACTGACACATGCTGAAATATAACTCAAGTAGGCATGTTTACCAGCTCGATGCACTCACTACGGTGCAAGTCATGGCAAGACAAGCATACATCCATTAATAACACACAAAATTCAAGCTAGACATGGCAAGAACAATAGCATAGCATGCATGGATCAACTACAACATCATCGGCAAAATTGCAAACAAGTTGACAATCTGCCCAGATTCACAAAGTAGCAAAAGTAGAGCTCGATTTACTCAAGCTAGGGTGCTCCATAATTGCAAACAAAGACATGGATAGATAGGGTACTACAAGATTAACAAAACTCCCTTACTGATCATCCTCAAAAGAGGCACGGATCACTAGGAAACAACAAGAACATATGGCATCATGAGACAAACAGCTGCAGGACTTAGTGAAATTACTAAGTCCCTGAAAACAGAATTAGCAAGTGCACCACTTTGCAAGCTTGCACAAGTCACCACACACATCACAAAAATACATGGGTTGCACCTCTGGAAAGATGACAAAACCCTTAACAAAATACATGTAGAGCATCAGGGCATATCATGCACACATTAATCATGGCAAAAATGACAAAAACCTAAACGGAGTAGCAGATCTGACAATTATCTCAAGTAGCCCTCTTCTAACAGCATTTCGGGCATCAAGATGAACTCAAATGAAAATGCTGCAATGGAATGAAATGATGTACTCTCTGAGGTGAACATTTTGATATGCTATAAGCATGAATCGGAGCTACGGATGCAAAGTTACGGGGTCACGAGCAGGAGCACTTGGATCGGAAATTCTGGGACTTAGACGAAATTTTACCCCTAGGGTTTACTGTTCATCCGAGATCCGGATCTGCACGTTGCACGAGGTTCGACGCCGGGGTCCTGTTCGCCGAAGTTGGGGGCCGCGGTGGCCGAGGAGGGAGGAGGAGGCCGGAGCCGGGTGGTGGCGCGGCGACCACAGCGAGGAGGCGGTCGGCGGCGGCCGGCGTGCGGGC
>NC_057803.1:324641850-324678518 GCF_018294505.1 Triticum aestivum | reverse complement strand
AAGCCTCTGTAGCCACGAGAAACCAATCTAGGCCCTCTCTGGCACCCTGCCGGAGGGGGCCATCATCATCATGGAGGCCAAGGACCAGAGGGAGAACTTCTCCCCATCTAGGGGGGAGGCCATGGAGGAGGAAGCAAAAGGGGGAGACTCTCTCCCCCTCCCTCTCGGTAGCGCTAGAGTGCCATGGGGGAACCATCACTGCCGTGATCATCTTCATCAACATCACCATCTTCATCACCTTCCTCGTCTCTTTTACGCGGTCCACTCTCCCGCACCCCGCTGTAATCCCCTACTTGAACATGGTTCTTTATGCCAAATATTATGATCCAATGATGTGTTGCCATCCTAAGATGTTTTGAGTAGATTTCTTTTGTCTTTGGGTTGATTGATGATCTAGATTGGTTTGAGTTGTATGTTTTATTTTGGTGTTGTCCTATGGTGCTTTCCGTGTTGCGCACACATGAAGGATTTCCGTTGTAGGGTGTTGCAATACGTTCATGATTTGCTTATAGTAGGTTACTAGAGTGACGGAAGCTTAAACCCGAGTAAGGGGGTTGTTGCGTATGGGATAAAGGGGACTAGATACTTTAATGATATGGTTGGGTTTTACCTTAATGATCTTTAGTAGTTGCGGATGCTTGGTAGAGTTCCAATCATAAGTGCATATGATCCAAGTAGAGAAAGTATGTTAGCTTATGCCTCTCCCTCATATAAAATTGCAATAATGATCACTGATCTTCTTAACAATTGCCTAGGATAATTTCTCACACCGATTGATGAGGACATCAATACAATTGTTACACCCACAGCCCCTGCTGATATACATACTGGACCAATTACTAGAGCTCGTCCACGCCAACTAAATTACTAGGTACTTTCGTTTCTTGGTAATGATTCTAATGTTCATGAGAATATGATGCTGCCTAAATTGGATACATTTGTTTTGCTTACAAATGAAGGGCCTAGCTTGGAGAAGGATGAACATTGGAGCAAGAACAAGCATGGAGATGATGGCATGTGCAAGGGGAACAAGAACGGAGTTACAAGTGATGATTTCAGGACTTTGAAGCCACCATAATGGGTGCATGAAGCCTTGGACGAAATATACAAGATGCCACTTCATAAATTTCGTCCCGAGGCTATTTTAGGTGCTGCGTCACCTTATTATTGGGCCAGGCCCATGTAATTTCGAAATACATAAGTATAGGCTATTTTTAGAGTACGTATGTGTGGGGAAACAAGAGATAGGGTTGATTTCGGACCCCTCCACCAAGGGCCACGAAATTCCCCCCCTCTTCCTCCATATATACAGCCCTTAGGGCATCGTTTAGACTTAAGGGTTTTGTTTAGATTAAAAGTTCGCCATAGCTGCAACTTCGCGTACTTCGTTTGTGTTCAACGACCAGACAAAGGCGTCACAGAACCCCACCTTGATCAATAAAGCTTTCATCTTATATTCGCAATATCCAGATTGCAATCTCAGTTTCTTGCTTGTTCTTCGTTTGCTCACAGGAAGCAGACCCTCGTGGTCAGGTTGATCGTACTCCGGCGTGGTCAATAACCTCTCGGAGTTGGTTTAGCGATTGCTAAGGCACAACGTCCTCGCACATTCGTAGTCGGATCGTCAAAGTCGACTGCCACCAAAGCGATATCCATCATCTCATCGAAAGACGGGACACCTTTGCCTCTATCAAGTGGTATCAGATTTCCAGGTTGCTCGGTGAGATTTTACAGTTTTTCGTAGTTTAGATCGAGTCTGTTCTTCATACCTACAGTCCACGAAAAAGCCAAAAAAAATTAGGGTTAGTTCATCATATCCGAACCAATCTGAGCCTTTGCATAATCTTTTTAGGGTTTTGCTTTGTTAAATTTGCGGTTGCATCCTCGTGTCTAGTTGCTGGTCTTAGCGTTAGTCTTTTAGAGTTTCGAGTTCTGGTCATAAGTTGTCACGCCGCCACCGCACCATCATCATCGCCCCTGTCACCTACCACCACCGCTCTAAATCCGTATCCATATACCACCACCAATCAGTATCCATATACCACCACCGATCCATATCCATATATTACCACCGCTGCCATATACCACCACCGCTGCCATATACCACCACCATATATCCACCACCAATCCGAGTTCCTTGCATATTAGGTGTGTTTTTGAGATCCATCTAGATTCCGATTCGTGTTTCCTTGCTGGAGTAGGTTTCGGAAAGAAAAAAAAGGAGTTCGGAAACCACCCTCCGTTTAGGCCCAAAATTTTTCGAAAACGCATTTTTCGAAAAAAATTCTGGCTATCCTTTTTTTAGGTGTTTCTGAGTGTTTTGAGACAGGTGCCATTATAGGAAGTTTTTTTTGACCCGTTTCCAGTTTTTGGGTCCGGGCAGTCGAAAAAACGAAAAATAAAAATTTGGTCGAAAAAATTTCGTGCCCATCCTGTCAGTTTGACCTAGGAAGAGTTTTGAGACACTCGCCATTATAGTGATTTTTCGCAAAAAAAAAGCAGCGCAAAAAAAAGAGCGCAAAAAAAAAGAGCGAAAAAAAATTTACAGAGTGTGCTTTTTCCTTGTTTACGTGCAGCGCCGTGATTTTGTTAGTGTTCTAGGCTCGCGTCTCTAGCACGGTCTAGCCTAGGACCAGCACAGTACCGTCGTTGAGCATTTATTCAACTGTGCATCTCTGAATTGATTATTGCTGACCCTTTTTGCTACCATATTATAAGCCTTCCCAGCTCCACATACATCTACGTCGTGCGTTTGACTCTCCCTGGTAATCGCTCTATCCAAGCTTTGAGAGTTTTGACTACAACGGTTGCCGATCACCGCCTGCTGCTGGGTAAGAACTGGTAAGAATTTGAGTTTTGCTTGACGGGTTTGTGATACACCACCACCACTTCTTAGTAGTCTGTAGGATCATATTCTTGTGTGTTTCTATTTGCTGCTAACCATGGTAGGATCACAAGCCGATGAGACTGATTGGGAGAACCTGACGAACAAACAGCTACATGATAAATTTCAGCAAATGATGAGTGGACAGGTGCAAGATGTGCTGAACAGATTTGACGAGGCCATGGAGAAGATAGATGGCATGGAGAAGACGTTCGAAACAAAGCTTGATAGCAAGTTTAATGAATTGCTCGCGCGTTTACCACCACCGCCGCCGGCTGCACCTATCGCACCTCTGCAACACCAACAACAATGCATCCTTCTGAATCAGTATGGACGAGCGAAGCGTGTTCCTATTGAGGATGGCCAAACTTCTGGTGCTGCTGTTCCTGTTATTGATGCTTCTTTGGCTCCTGCTACTGCTGCTGCTGGTACCCAGGAGGATGATGAGTATGCGGGCGATTATGAGGATGAGGTTGATCAAAATCAGAACTACGTGCACCCACCAGCACCACCACCAGCAGGTCGACCTCAGGTATATATTCGTAATGGTAGGCCTGCACCACCACCTCAGGTACGAGATGATGTGCATATTCCTAAACTGAAATTGAATATTCCACCATTTGAGGGTAGATATGTTCCTGATATATATCTTACTTGGGAGTTAGAAACTGAACAAGATTTTACATGTTTACAATATCCCGAGGAGAGACGGGTTGCTGCTGCTGTTTGTGCTTTCACTAGTTTTGCATGTGTATGGTAGTCTGAACATTGTAGATTATATCCTATTCCAACTACTTGGGCTGCTTTGAAAACTGCTATGCGTACGCATTGGGTTCCACCATATTATCAACATGAATTGCTTCAAAAATTGCAGCGTTTAAGACAAGCGAAAAATTCTGTAGAAGAATATTATCAGGAATTACAAACTGGCATGATTAGATGTGGTATTGTTGAGGAGAATGAAGCTATGCTTGCACGTTTTCTGGGTGGATTAAATAGAGAGATTCAGACCATTCTAGACTATAAGGAGTATACTAATATCACTCGTTTATTCCATCTTGCTTATAAAGATGAACGTGAAGTGCAGGATCGACAAGCATTGGCGCGATCTAACTTTTCTGTAGGCCGACCTTCATCATGGACAACACGTGCATCTTCTACTTCAACTGCACCAGCACCTCAATCAGGTGCCTCCTCCAGTCGTGATACAAGAAAACAGGCACAACCACCATTATCTGCCAAGAGCGCACCTGTTGGGCCTGCACAGAGTTCTTCTTCTTCTATGGCATCAACAGGGCACACAAGTGATATTATTTGTCGTCGTTGTAAGGGAGGAGGTCATTATGCGAGTGAATGCAAATCTCCGCGTGTGATGATTGCTACCGCAGATGGTGGATATGAGTCCGCTAGTGACTATGAATAGGAGACTTTGGCTCTTATTACACGTGAAGAACATGGTGGAGATGATTCTGATCATGAGACGCAATACATGGCTCCTGAAGACGCTGACAGGTATGAATGTTTAGTTGCTCAACGTGTTTTGAGTGTGCAGGTCACACAAGCTGAGCAAAATCAGAGGCACAATTTGTTCCATACCAAGGGAGTTGTGAAGGAACGTTCTATGCGCGTCATAATAGACGGAGGGAGCTGCAACAACTTGGCTAGCATGGAGATGGTGGAGAAGCTTTCTCTCACCACAAGACCACATCCACATCCTTACTACATCCAATGGTTCAACAACAGCGGCAAGGTTAAGGTAACACGTACTGTTCGTGTGCATTTTAGTATCTCTACATATGCTGATTATGTTGATTGTGATGTGGTACCTATGCAAGCATGTTCCTTATTACTTGGTAGACCATGGCAATTTGATAAAAATTCTGTACACCATGGTAGAAACAATCACTATACTCTTGTAAGGATAAAAATATTACTTTGCTTCCTATGACTCCTGATTCCATTTTGAAAGATGATATTAATAGAGCTAATAAAGCACAACAGGAGAAGAATAAGAGTGAAAATCAGATTGTGGCAAAAGAATTTGAGCAACAAATGAAGCCTAATAATAAACCATCTAGTGTTGCTTCTGAAATTAAATTGAAAAGTGCATGTTTATTTGCCACCAAATCTGATATTGATGAGCTAGATTTCAGCAAATCTGTTTGCTATGCTTTTGTGTGCAAAGAGGCATTATTTTCATTCGAGGACGTGCCTTCCTCTTTGCCTCCTGCTGTCACTAACATTTTGCAGGAGTTCGCTGACGTATTTCCACAAGACGTGCCACCGGGATTACCGCCTATTCGAGGGATTGAGCATCAGATTGACTTAATTCCCGGTGCTTCACTGCCAAACCGTGCACCATACCGTACCAATCCAAAGGAGACGAAGGAGATTATGCGTCAAGTACAAGAGCTTCTCGACAAAGGTTATATACGCGAATCCCTTAGTCCTTGTGCTGTTCCTATTATTCTAGTGCCGAAAAAGGATGGTACATCACGTATGTGTGTTGATTGTAGAGGCATTAATAATATTACTATTCGTTATCGTCATCCTATTCCTAGGCTAGATGATATGCTTGATGAATTGAGTGGCTCTACAATATTCTCCAAAGTTGATTTGCGTAGTGGCTACCATCAAATTCGTACGAAATTGGGAGATGAATGGAAAACAGCATTTAAAACTAAGTTTGGATTATATGAGTGGTTAGTCATGCCTTTTGGGTTAACTAATGCACCTAGTACTTTCATGAGATTAATGAACGAAGTTTTACGTGCTTTCATTGGACGATTTGTGGTAGTTTACTTTGATGACATATTGATTTATAGCAGATCTTTGGAAGAACATTTGGAACATTTACGTGCTGTTTTTATTGCTCTAAGTGATGCACGTTTGTTTGGTAACCTTGGGAAGTGCACCTTTTGCACCGACCGAGTATCTTTTCTTGGCTATGTTGTTACTCCACAGGGAATTGAAGTTGATAAAGCCAAGATTGAAGCTATTGAGAGTTGGCCGCAGCCCAAAATGGTCACACAAGTGAGGAGTTTTCTTGGCCTCGCTGGATTCTATAGGCGTTTTGTGAGAGATTTCAGCACCATTGCTGCACCTCTCAAGGAGCTTACAAAGAAAGATGTGCCTTTTCTTTGGGGTACCGCACAGGAAGAAGCCTTCTCGGTATTGAAAGATAAGTTGACACATGCTCCTTTACTCCAACTTCCTGATTTTAATAAGACTTTTGAGCTTGAATGTGATGCTAGTGGAATTGGATTAGGCGGTGTGTTATTACAAGATGGCAAACCTGTTGCATACTTTTCTGAAAAATTGAGTGGGCCTAGTCTGAATTATTCTACTTATGATAAAGAATTATATGCTCTTGTTCGGACTTTAGAAACATGGCAACATTATTTATGGCCCAAAGAATTTGTTATACATTATGATCATGAATCTTTGAAACATATTAAATGTCAAGCTAAACTGAATCGTAGACATGCTAAATGGGTTGAATTCATTGAGACTTTTCCTTATGTCATTAAACACAAGAAGGGAAAAGAAAATGTTATTGCTGATGCATTGTCTCGCCGCTATACTATGCTTTCACAACTTGACTTCAAATATTTGGTTTGGAGACCATCAAAGATCAATATGTGCATGATGCTGATTTTAAAGATGTAATGCAGAATTGTAAAGAAGGAAGAATGTGGAACAAGTTTGTCGTTAATGATGGATTTGTGTTTCGTGCTAACAAGATATGCATTCCAGCTAGCTCCGTTCGTCTTTTGTTGTTGCAGGAGGCGCATGGAGGAGGATTAATGGGACACTTTGGCGTGAAGAAGACGGAGGAGGTACTTGCTACACATTTCTTTTGGCCAAAGATGAGACGGGATGTTGAGCGTTTTATTGCTCGCTGCACTACATGTCAAAAAGCTAAGTCACGACTCAATCCTCATGGTTTATATATGCCTTTGCCTGTACCTAGTGTTCCTTGGGAGGATATATCTATGGACTTTGTTTTAGGTTTACCTCGAACAAAGAAGGGGAGGGATAGCATATTTGTTGTCGTGGATAGATTCTCGAAAATGGCACACTTTATACCATGTCATAAAAGCGATGATGATGTTAATGTTGCTGATTTGTTCTTTCATGAAATTATTCGCTTGCATGGTGTGCCAAATACTATTGTTTCAGATCGTGATACTAAATTTCTTAGCCACTTTTGGAGATGTTTATGGGCTAAGTTGGGGACTAAACTGCTTTTTAGTACTACTTGTCACCCCCAAACTGATGGACAAACTGAAGTAGTCAATAGAACGTTGTCTACTATGCTTAGGGCTGTTTTGAAGAATAATAAGTAAATGTGGGAGGAATGCTTGCCTCATATTGAATTTGCTTATAATCGTTCATTGCATTCTACTACTAAGATGTGCCCTTTTGAAGTTGTGTATGGTTTCCTACCTCGTGCACCTATTGATTTGTTGCCTCTTCCATCTTCGGAGAAGGTTAATTTTGATGCTAAACAACGTGCTGAATTGATTTTAAAAATGCATGAGTTAACTAAGGAAAACATTGAGCGTATGAATGCTAAATATAAACTTGCTGGAGATAAGGGTAGAAAACATGTTGTGTTTGCACCTGGAGATCTTGTTTGGTTACATTTGCGTAAGGATAGATTTCCTGATTTGCGCAAATCAAAGCTAATGCCACGTGCTGATGGTCCCTTTAAAGTGTTAGAGAAAATAAATGATAATGCATATAAACTTGAGCTGCCTGCAGATTTTGGGGTTAGTCCCACTTTTAACATTGCAGATTTGAAGCCTTATTTGGGTGAGGAAGATGAACTTCCGTCGAGGACGACTTCATTTCAAGAAGGGGAGGATGATGAGGACATCAATACAATTGTTACACCCACAGCCCCTGCTGCTATACATACTGGACCAATTACTAGAGCTCGTGCACGCCAACTAAATTACCAGGTACTTTCGTTTCTTGGTAATGATTCTAATGTTCATGAGAATATGATGCTGCCTAAATTGAATACATTTGTTTTGCTTACAAATGAAGGGCCTAGCTTGGAGAAGGATGAACATTGGAGCAAGAACAAGAATGGAGTTACAAGTGATGATTTCAGGACTTTGAAGCCACCATAATGGGTGCATGAAGCCTTGGACGAAATATACAAGATGCCACTTCATAAATTTCGTCCCGAGGCTATTTTAGGTGCTGCGTCACCTTATTATTGGGCCAGGCCCATGTAATTTCGAAATACATAAGTATAGGCTATTTTTAGAGTCCGTATGTGTGGGGAAACAAGAGATAGGGTTGATTTCGGACCCCTCCACCAAGGGCCACGAAATTCCCCCCTCTTCCTCCATATATACAGCCCTTAGGGCATCGTTTAGACTTTGGGTTTTGTTTAGATTAAAAGTTCGCCATAGCTGCAACTTCGCGTACTTCGTTTGTGTTCAACGACCAGACAAAGGCGTCACAGAACCCCACCTTGATCAATCAAGCTTTCATCTTATATTCGCAATATCCAGATTGCAATCTTAGTTTCTTGCTTGTTCTTCGTTTGCTCGCAGGAAACAGACCCTCGTGGTCAGGTTGATCGTGCTCCGGCGTGGTCAATAACCTCTCGGAGTTGGTTTAGCGATTGCTAAGGCGCGACGTCCTCGCACGTTCGTAGTCGGATCGTCAAAGTCGACTTCCACCAAAGCGAAATCCACCATCTCATCGAAAGACGGGACACCTTTGCCGCTATCATGTGCCCTTTTGAAGTTGTGTATGGTTTCCTACCTCGTGCACCTATTGATTTGTTGCCTCTTCCATCTTCGGAGAAGGTTAATTTTGATGCTAAACAACGTGCTGAATTGATTTTAAAAATGCATGAGTTAACTAAGGAAAACATTGAGCGTATGAATGCTAAATATAAACTTGCTGGAGATAAGGGTAGAAAACATGTTGTGTTTGCACCTGGAGATCTTGTTTGGTTACATTTGCGTAAGGATAGATTTCCTGATTTGCGCAAATCAAAGTTAATGCCACGTGCTGATGGTCCCTTTAAGGTGTTAGAGAAAATAAATGATAATGCATATAAACTTGAGCTGCCTGCAGATTTTGGGGTTAGTCCCACTTTTAACATTGCAGATTTGAAGCCTTATTTGGGTGAGGAAGATGAACTTCTGTCGAGGACGACTTCATTTCAAGAAGGGGAGGATGATGAGGACATCAATACAATTGTTACACCCACAGCCCCTGCTGATATACATACTGGACCAATTACTAGAGCTCGTGCACGCCAACTAAATTACCAGGTACTTTCGTTTCTTGGTAATGATTCTAATGTTCATGAGAATATGATGCTGCCTAAATTGGATACATTTGTTTTGCTTACAAATGAAGGGCCTAGCTTGGAGAAGGATGAACATTGGAGCAAGAACAAGCATGGAGATGATGGCATGTGCAAGGGGAACAAAAACGGAGTTACAAGTGATGATTTCAGGACTTTGAAGCCACCATAATGGGTGCATGAAGCCTTGGACGAAATATACAAGATGACACTTCATAAATTTCGTCCCGAGGCTATTTTAGGTGCTGCGTCACCTTATTATTGAGCCAGGCCCATGTAATTTCGAAATACATAAGTATAGGCTATTTTTAGAGTACGTATGTGTGGGGAAACAAGAGATAGGGTTGATTTCGGACCCCTCCACCAAGGGCCAAATTCCCCCCCTCTTCCTCCATATATACAGCCCTTAGGGCATCGTTTAGACTTCGGGTTTTGTTTAGATTAAAGTTTGCCATAGCTGCAACTTCGCGTACTTCGTTTGTGTTCAACGACCAGACAAAGGCGTCACAGAACCCCACCTTGATCAATAAAGCTTTCATCTTATATTCGCAATATCCAGATTGCAATCTCAGTTTCTTGCTTGTTCTTCGTTTGCGCGCAGGAAACAGACCCTCGTGGTCAGGTTGATCGTGCTCCGGCGTGGTCAATAACCTCTCGGAGTTGGTTTAGCGATTGCTAAGGCGCGACGTCCTCGCACGTTCGTAGTCGGATCGTCAAAGTCGACTGCCACCAAAGCGACATCCATCATCTCATCGAAAGACGGGACACCTTTGCCTCTATCACCGATCCATCATTATTCCACACTCGCTTTTATAATATATATTAATATATTCTAGCTTTATGTTAACAGCACCTATTTTTACATTTTAGCTCCCCGATATCATGCAAAGTTGTCCTCTTCATACCCACAACGTAGTTTTATTTCTCGTTTCTAGATGGAAGCAAACGTTCGGTGTACGTAGAGTCGCATCAATGCCAGATAGGACTTGAGATAATATTGATCTTACCTTTAGCTCCTTGTGGGTTCAACACTCCATACTTATCACTTCTACCTCTGGAAATTGCTATGATGATTCCTTGCACTTGGGGATTATCACACGACATCGTCCATTGCGTTGCTGGGGAGTGCCTCTGCCTCGATGGGTCGTAGCGCCTTCTCATTTTCCTCATTGAGGAGGTTGATGGCAGAGGCGGCGCGTTGGTGGGTTGGCATGCTTGGAAAAGGTGGATGTGCTATAGGTTGCGCTTGTTGCCTCCATCTATCGCACGCTGCTTAGGTTTATGCGCAATATCGCTGGGTGGCAGCAGGAAACCGATGAGGAAATGGCGGGAAACGGTGGCGTGTTCATAAAATGCCATAAATTAATGGAAACTTAGCATAGAGGGAACGTCGAGCTAGCACGACGCGTGTGGGCACATTGCTCACCCAAGGCTATGATCCATATACTTGTGTGCCCAATAGAGCACAATATTCAGAGTAAGAATATTGTTTCGTTTATCCTAGTAGAGCAATGGCGGCAAGCGTCACAAGAAGTAGATGATGATCACATGATTGTTTATCCTAGTTAATTATGCATGTAATACTTTACTTTGGTGTGTGGAAATGTCATGTGTGTACTAGATACCTATGTAATTGGATGTTTACCCCGTATCACACACATCTTGCGTATGTGAAATGTTTCTATTCTCTTGCCTCAACACAAACAGTTTATCAGAATGAACTGTATGCCCTCCATTGCACACACCTTGATCTGGCTGAAACATTTATGTTGTGTTGCCTAATCAAAAACAGTTCATCCGAGTGAACCATATGTCGTATATCGCACACACCTTCATCTGGCTGAACGTTTCTTTTGTGTTGCCTAATCACAAATAGTTCATTCGAGTGAATGGTATGCCTATATCGCACACACCTTCATCTGGCTGTTCATTTCTATTGTTCCGCCTCGTCACAAACAGATTATCCGAGTGAACTCTATGTGGTATATCGCACACGCCTTCATCTGACTGCCCATTTCTGTTGTTCTGCCTCATCACAAACAGTTCATTGAACTGTTATGCCCCTCATCGCACACTCAACTAAAATATAAACCGTGATTGATGTATCCTTCATCACAAACATTTTGCATCTTTTTTACTGTTATTTTTACATCATCATTTGCGATAAATGCATCACACATAGTTTCGTAGAAGGGTCTGTAATCGTAGTGTCGCGTTAGCAGTATCCTGCAGTAGTGGCATTTCTTTATAACATAACCACCGCCGTGCTCAAAAAGATATAAGTGAAGCACTAGAGAAACTGCCTAGCTCAAAAAATTTAAGTGAAGAACATAGAGTATTCTAGCAAAGTACGATATGCATATGGTTCTCTCAAACAAGTGTGTTCAGCAAGGATGATTGTGACAAATTAAAAAGCAAACAAATCAAAGATTCATATAATACAAGACGCTCCAAGCAAAACTCATGATATGTGATGAATAAAAATATAGCTCCAAGTAAAATTACCGATGGTCGTTAGAAGTAAGAGGGGATGCCTTTCAGGGCATCCCCAAGCTTAGTTGCTTGGGAGCCCTTGAATATTACCTTGGGGTGCTTCGCGCATCCCCAAGCTAAGGCTCTTGCCACTCCTTATTCCTTCATCCATCATGATCACACCCAAAACTTGGAAACTTCAGTCACACAAAACTTAATAAAACCTCCATGAGATCCGTTAGTATAATAAAGCAGATCACCTCTTTATGTACTATTACAAACCCATTCCTATATTTTTATTGCATTATAACTACTGTATTCTAACTTTACCATGGCTTATACCCCCGATACAATCCATAGATTCATCAAATTAAGCACACAGTGCAACGAAAACAGAATCTGTCAAAAACAAAACAGTATGTAGTAATCTGAACATTGACCATACTTCTATAACTTCAAAGGTTCTGAAAAATAGGACAGCATGGGCAATTTGTATATAAATCATGTGTAAAAAATTCAGAATTTTATCACGCTCTAGCAGAGCACATTAATTCTTCTATTAGGCGCAGAAGTTTCTGTTAATGCACAGAATCAAAGCAACTATCACCCAAATCATCCCAAAGGGTTTACTTGGCACAAGCACTAATTGAAACACTAAAACACAATCATAACAGTAACATAATTGTGTATTTATTGAAAAATAGCAAGGAAAACAAAAAATATAAGATAACTATTATGTTGCCTCCCAACTAGCACTATTGTTTTATGCCTCTAGCTAGGCATAATGCATAGTTTCAAGTGTTGTTATCTTTGGTTTTGATAGCCTTTGTGGGGGTTTTCTCAAACCCAGGAGGTTCTTTACGCTTCCCATTATTATCAGGGAATGTAGCCATTTTAAGGTCTAGAATATTCAACCGCTTATTACAAAGAGTAATCAAAGTGTTCATGCGATTGAGGTTTCCACTAATATTTTTGAGAGGTTTGTTAGACTTTTGCATCTCAACCAAAATTTTCTGCATATCTCCTAATTTGTCTAATAGTTGAATCCCCTCTTGACCAAGAGAAAATCCTTTTGTGGTGGTGGAACCCCCAATATTACCTCTATTATTTCATAGGCGGTATTGGCATCACAATTAATAAAATTCCCTTTTGCGGCAAAATCCAAAAGTTGTCTATGGTGCATAGCTAAACCTATATAGAAATTGCGAAGCCAAATTTTTAAATCCCCTTTTACGGAACAAACACGGTAAGATTCCATTAATCTATACCAAGCATCCTTAAGATTTTCTCCCTGTTTCTGTTTGAAGTAAAGAACTTCAAAATCCGGTGACAAAGGAAGGATAATTATCTAGTCATGATGACAAGGTAGAACAACCAAGTAAAAAGTCAAAAGGAAAATATTTTTATATTTTTATAAAAACATTTTATAAGTGGGGGAGATGAAAACGAGAGGCAAATGGAAAATAATGTAAATGCAAGGAGATGAAAGTTTATGCGTAGGTACTTGATAGTTATTGGTGATGTCTCCCCGGCAACGACGCCAGAAATTCTTCCTGCTACTTGTAGCTGTGTTGGGATTTCCTTGAAGAGGAGAGGATGATGTAGTACAGTAGAGATAAGTATTTCCCTTAGTTATGAAACCAAGGTTATCAATCCAGTAGGAGAACCAAGCAACGACTAGTAAACAACGCCTGCACACAAACAACAAATACTTGCAACCCAATGCATAGAGGGGTTGTCAATCCCTCAACGGTTATGAGCAAGATTAAACAGTATAGTTTTTGATAGATAGATCGAACAAAATATAAAATAAAATTGCGGCAAGGTATTTTTGGTTTTAATATATGATAAAAGATAGACCCCGGGGCCATAGTTTTCACTAGAGGCTTCTCTCTTGAAAATAGCATACAGTGGGTAAACAAGTTATTGTTGCGCAATTGATAGAAAAGAAAACAACTATGATGATATACAAGGCAATGATCTTATATAAGAATCACGTCTGAGACAAGTAGACCGAAACGATTCCGCATCTACAACTATTACTCCACACATCGACCACTATCTAGCATGCATCTAGTGTATTAAGTTCATGGGAAAATGGAGTAACGCCTTAAGCAAGATGACATGATGTAGACAGGATAAACTCACATATGAATAAACCCCATGTTTTTGCCCTTAATAGCAATGATAAATACATGTCATGTCCCTTTCTGTCACTGGGATTGAGTATCGCAAGATCGAACCCATTACAAAGTACCTCATCCCATGGCAAGATAAATCAATCTAGTTGGTCAAACCAAACAAATATGTGACGCCCCCGATTCAATCGTACACTAATCATACACGCAAATGTGTACGATCAAGATCAGGGACTCACGGGAAGATGTCACAACACAACTCTAGACACAAATTAAAATAATAAAAGCTTTATATTACAAGCCAAGGACCTCGAGGGCTTGAATACAACAGCTCGAATACAAACGAGTCAGCGGAAGCAATCATATCTGAGTACAGACATAAGTTAAACAAGTTTTCCTTAAGAAGACTAGCAGAAACATCTACGATGATTGAAAAGGCAAGGCCTCCTGCCTGGGAGCCTCCTAACTACTCCTGATCGTCGGCGGCCTCCACATAGTAGTAAGCACCCTCGTCGTAGTAGTAGTTGTCGTCGATGGTGGCATCTGGCTCCTGGGCTCCACCATCTGGTTGTGACATCCGGAAAGAATGGAAAAAAGGGGAAAAGAGGGAGCAAAGCAACCGTGAGTACTCATCCAAAGTACTCGCAAGCAAGGATCTACACTACATATGCATCGGTATCAATGAAGAGGGTAGTATATATGGACTGAACTGCAGAATGCTAGAAGAGAAGGGGGAAAGCCTAGCCAACCGAAGACTAGCATCTTCAAGCATCTCCAAGCATATTGCAGCATTTAGAAGAGTATAGAATAGCAATTTATATTTAGCAAACATGTTATAACATTAGCGCCCAGAGATCCTTTCTCGACTCCCTGCGAGAAAGCAATCTCGGAGCCATCATATCCATTTCTCATGTCTCTGCATCCAATTCTAGTTGTATCGATCACGATACAACTCCGAGCATCCGTTACGGTGGACAAGGCTATTCGAATAGCTCAATATTCCCTGCAAGGGTGCACCAACTTACCCAACATGCTTGATCAACTCCGACCGGCCGATCAACACACTGCAGCCCTACGTAGGCTCACTAGAGAGGCTAGCATGCCGGTCTACATCCTAAGCACGTAGGGGTCTTGGGCCCATCGCCCTTTGCACTCCTGCATGTTGCGAGCGCGGCCGATGAGCAAACCTAGCTACCTCCTTAATAAAGGCAGGTGCTTACGCAGTCCAACCCGGTGTGTGCCGCTCCATTGCTGACGTGTGTTGAGCTTTCGGCTGATACATACGATGCAGAGTGGCCATAGTTATTCCCATGTGGTGGTTAGTGCAAAAAGGCCAGTGGCCTACTCAGATCAAATATCCAAACCGTTAGTGTCTTGGTAGTGTGTCGTAATGAGCAGAGACACGATCATGTGACCCCGTCGCCTCGTCTCACGGACTTGCGGCAAGGGCTAAGAATGCCCGGCCATGCCGCGTGGAAAACTTGCGGGTATCCTCCAGATCAACCCGACTTCACATCACTCGCGGGCACCCTGATCCGATGCCATCATGGTTCTGTGGTAAATCAAAGTAACCGTGTGTCTGAAATAGCATGGGGGGAACCTAAGGAATCACCCTCGATGGACTCTCACTCGATGTAACCATCAAGGTGGACTTGGAGGAATCACCCTCGTTGGTCCACACTTGAGGGGTTGCACGACAGAGTCGTTATTGGGAGTGGTGAAGGAGAAATCACCCTCGATGATCACGACCGAATAGCTACACAACAGGGTTAACATCAGAAGTGATGACGAGGTATCACCCTTCGCACTTGATAATAACTCTGCAGAGTCATACAACTAAGGGGGGATGATGTGAGGTGTCAGGGCCTGGACGTCGATCACGTTGATCGAGTCATCGAACATAAATTGGGGCAACTGGGACAAGGTGGGGTCACTAATGGATCTCTAACCAACCTATACTAAGTAGTTTAGAATAAGCAGGTAAGGTATGAAAGCAGTTAACAAAAACATGGTATGCATTAGAGTAGGATCATACAAAAAGCAGTAGCAATTCTAATGCAAGCATAAGAGAGAAGGGAATGGGCGATATCGGAATGATCAATGTGGGGTTTGCTTGCCTGGAAGCTCTGCAGACATATACGAACCCTCGAAGGTGAAGTAGTCGATCGCCGGATCAACAGCGGTCGGGGTCTACCGAAAAGAAGTAACGGAGAGGAAACACAATAAATAATAGAGCAATCAAATCATCACAAAGCATAACAAGGCAATACGCGGTGTTAGGAGTGACCCAACATAGTACTACACGATACTAGCAAAGGGGAAAAACACTCGGGAATGCTTTTTCAAAGTTTGGCATTTTTGGACAAATGAACTGGAGGGGGCGGTTGCAGGTTCGCTATGCTAGGGACGAGTGGCAGACGAACAGACTGCGTATTCGGATTCATCTCGTCTTTCTGAGCAACTTTCATACATAAATTATTTCCATCCGAGTTGTAGATTATTTTCTATGATTTATCAAAGTATAAAACAAGTTCTAAAATTATTATATTTAGTTTAGTCCGAATTGACCAAGTCAATTTAACTAGTCAAAAGGGGATGTGTGGCCCATGTGTCTTAGACTATTTACCTAAACAAATAAATAAATCTAACTTATTTTAATGAAGTCTTACATGTCATCTATTACTAGACTAATTTAGCACTAATTAATACTCCCTTCGTTCCAAATTACTCGTCGCAGAAATGGATGTATCTAGAACTAAAATACATCTAGATACATCCATACTTGTGACAAGTAATTCAGAACGGGGGGAGTACTAGCTACACCTAGTAGTACTAATCTAAGTAGTACTAATGTAAGCAAGGACCGGCTACACACTCACGCGCACACACTACACATACACTCAGGAAGACACATAGCACATAGACTCAGGTGCACACACATAGCACGCACACACTAGCACGGGCACTCGGCCATGGCCAGCCACAAGCAGCAGTGTAGCGGCAAGGCAGAGTAGTAGTAGCTAGTGCAGCAGTTGACAGTGGAGCAGCTACAAGCAGCAACAGGGGGAGACAACAGCGATAGCAACTTGAGCAGCAGCAGTGGAAGCAAGGGCAGCACGCAGCGGCAAGCATCAGCAGGCGGTGGGCAGCAGCAAAGAGCATCGTCTATGGGCAGCAAGGGGCGCGCGTAGAACGAGGGCAGATGGCGGGCGCGCCCGCGTGTGGTCGCGGGTGTTAGAAGGAAGAGAGATGGATTGGTGGAATAGTTCATTGTATTGCTTGAGGCTCATGGGCATATGTATAGGAGTACATGGTCATCTTGGAGTACAAGGAAAGGCAGAAATATCCTAGTCTATCCTATGTTTCCAATCTAACAATGATACTCAACATCCCCCCGCAGTCACAACGGTAGTGATGCAGACGGTGAGACTGGAGAAGACGAAGGCAAGCCGACGGACACCCCCCATAGTCGTAATGGTCGACGCATCGCGGAAGTCGTGGCTGGAGTGAAAACCAACGAGGTTGCTCAAGCAAGGTGGTAGCCCTTTGTACCGTTTGTCGAGGTAGCCGGGAGCGTAGGTGGTGTAGCCGTGGTCGAGGTTGCCGTGCGAAGACGCCGTGGTCGATATCGAGTCGGGGTAGCTGGGATCGAGGAAGTTGCCGTAGCCGCGGGCGCATGGGGGCGCCGAGTTAGCATGGGCGCAGTGATGTCAAAGTAGTGGTGCGCCGGGAAGAAGATGTTGTTGACGACGCGCCACGGCGGGTTTGCCAAGCCCGGGGATACATCGTGGACGAAGGAACGCATCGGTGTTGCCAGCATCGGGCATGCATAGACGGACAAAGACGAAGTTGACAAAGCGCCGCAGCAGGCTTGCCAGGCCCGGGGACACGTCGTGGACGAAGGCACGCATTGGTGTTGCCAGCACCGGGCATGCGTAGACTGAGACCTGCACGAGCTGTATGCCATGTCGGAGAATTCGAAGAGGCCAGCAAAGAAGGACTCGATGACGGTTGCAGCGCCAATCGTCGTGGGGCCGATATCGCCCGTGGTTGTCGGAGTAGATAAAGTGGTCGGGGTAGATGACGACGACGCTAGCGACAGGCTGGTGCTGGAGGAAGACGAACGGGGTGGACGGGCGGCTGCAGCGGCTACGGGGGTAGCGGCGGCGGCCGAAGAAGAGCGGCGGCAGTGGCATGATGGCAGCGGCTAGGTTAGGAGCGCAGGGTGATGCTCGAAGGAGGCGAAGAACCCGACAGCATGACGAAGACCGGCGCGGACAGTGGCGTTCCCGCGCCAGGGGGGCGCATACCACATGAAGTCAATGCTGGGGACGGCGGAGTGGACTGTGTGAAGTGGCTCTACGGCCAAAAGGGGCAGTGCAGCAGCGGCGGGCAGGTCAGAGCGACGGCGGGAAGACTGAGGGAATCCTGGACTAAGGGGTCCTCGGTCGTCCGGCCTATTATCCATGGGCCGGACTGATGGGCTGTGAAGACATGAAGGCCGAAGACTGTACCTGTGTCCGGATTGGACTCTCCTTGGCGTGGAAGGCAAGCTTGGCGACCGACTATGAAGATTCTTTCTTATGTAACCGACTCTATGTAACCCTAGATCCCCCCCGGTGTCTATATAAACTGGAGGGGTTAGTCCGGAAAAGATATACTCATTACCATAGTCATACAGGCTAGCCTTCTAGGGTTTAGCCATTACGATCTCGTGGTAGATCAACTCTTGTAAACACTCATATTGATCAAGATCAATCAAGCAGGACCTAGGGTATTACCTCCATAGAGAGGGCCTGAACCCGGGTAAACATCGTGTCCCCCGTCTCCTGTTACCATCGATCCTAGACGCACAGTTCGGGACCCCCTACCCGAGATCCACCGGTTTTGACACCAACATTGGTGCTTTCATTGAGAGTTCCACTATGCCATCGACGAAAGGCTTGATGGCTCGCCTTGTCCTTAAAGACAACATCACCTTCGGGGGAGCTCTAGCCCCAGGCCAAACCCTCCGGCTGGGCGGCTTTACTATGATCGCCCGTTCGGCCGTTGAGCCGACGATGACCTCTCGGGCCATCGAAAACCCCCTTCGCATCAACTCCGAGCACTCCAAGCAGATGGATCTGACGGAGTTCTCGTCTTTGAACAAACTCCTAGATCGCATCGCCACTTTGGGAATCGCCACAGACTACAATCGGATCAGGCCTAAAACCGATCAAGGAGAAATCGAGACCCCACCGGTCACCCACCAGATTGCGGTGGTCGTGGAGCAGGACGGTGATTCTTCTTGTATGTCGAAGGCGGACTATGTTCGGATCACCGTTCAGGAATAGTCGGATACTCACCCGCGAAAGGATGCGACCAGCCCTCCGAACATAGCATCGGACGACGGTCCTAAACAATCAGAAGATATTCCGGAACCCGGACTGTTAAGCCTGGAAGGTCGTCAGACTCCGGATAATCGGTCAGGTCGGGGTCTGGATTTAATTCCACCCACCCACCCGGACATAGACGCTCTCTTGAGCACAAAACAGCAGTCTCAGGAAACGGTCCACCACTTCTGGGCCAGATTCCTCCTTGTCAAGGCAAGGTAAAAGATTGTAGTGATGAGGACGCAATATCAGTGTTCTGCAACAATTGCGCAGACGAAGGAATCCTCAACACCATCAATCGCCGCTGCATACTGAAATTCGCTGACTTAGCAACCATTGTACAAAAGTACAGCGCGATGGAAAGCGCCTGGAAAACTCAGGTAGCTCGCTTGGAACCGTCGATCCCAACTCAATTCCCCCTACAGGCGAAAAGGGCGCACCCTCCCGCCACGCCCAGTCCAACAGTCAAGAAACACAAAACCGCTATGCAGCACGGCACCATTCTGGAGGAGTGGCTCAATGGCCCATGCAAAATACATACAACACCAGATACAATGGCAACCCACGGCCTTAGAGCATGTTGGATACTACGACAGGTAGCCAAGAGCGCCGAGGACATCCTTATCAAGGATGACCCAGAACGGCATCCCCCAGAAGATGATAAGTCAAGAGTATTGACGGCGTTTGAGACATTTGCTTCAAACAAGAAGCCCAAAAGGGCACTTCGTGAGCTCGCCGAAGTCTGCCAAATTGCTACAATAAACCCCTGGAACGACACGGCTATAACATTCAACGCCGGTGACGAACCAAAGTACAGAACAGTACGAACACCAGCCGCATTAGTCCTCAGTCATATTGTGGACGGGTTTCAACTTACCAAGGTCCTCATGGACGGCGGCAGCGGACTAAACCTCATTTATGAGGACACACTCCATAAAATGGAAATAGACAGGAGCCGCATCAAGCAAAGTAACACAACCTTCCGAGGAATTATTCCCAGTAGGGAGGCGCGATGCACGGGCAAGATCACACTTGACATAGTATTTTGCACGCCGGAGAACTACCGGTCCGAAGAAATAACTTTCCAAGTGGCCCCTTTCAGCAGCGGATATCACCCCATGTTGGGACGGGATGCTTTTACACTCTTCCAGGCCATACCCCATTACGGGTATATGAATCTCAAAATGCCTGGACCAAACGGTATAATCACTCTCGTCAGTGATCCGGACATAGCACTCCGCGCTGAAAACAAAACCGCATCCCTGGGCCTGGAGGCGCTATCCGAAGCCCTCGTGGCTGAAGAATTAACCGCACTACGCCCCACGGTGGACAGGGACGATGTAATCCTCAACAAACGCCCTAAATCCACCTCCTTCAAACCAGCAGAAGAAATAGTCAAATTCCAGGTTCACCCAACGGACCCCAAGAAGACAGCATCTATCGGAGCTCAACTGAACCAAACAGTTGACACCGCACTATGAGAATTCTTGCGCGAAAACTGGGACATATTCTCCTGGCACCCTTCAGATATGCCAGGGATCCCACGCGAGCTGGCCGAACATAGCCTCAATATATTACAGGGGTTTAAACCGGCTAAGCAAACACTGTGGCGCTTTTCCGAGCCCAAGCGACAAGCCATGGGGGAGGAGCTGGCCAAACTCATCGAGGCTGGATTCATTAGAGAAATCAAACATCCGGACTGGCTGGCAAACCTGGTGATGGTATCAAAGAAGGACAAATCCTAGCGCCTGTGCGTCGATTTCAAATACCTCAACAAGGCTTTCCCCAAGGAAACCTTCCCCCTCCACCGCATTGATCAAATCATCGATGCCACGGCAAGACACGACTCACTATGTTTCCTCGATGCATATTCCGGATACCATCAAATCAAAATGAAGAAGTCCAATCAAGCAGCAACAACATTTATCACCCCATATGGGCCATTCTGCTTCAACACCATGCCCTTTGGGCTCAAGTACGCCGGCGCCACATACCAATGCATGATTCAAACATGCCTGGAGAAACAGATCAACAAAACAGTAGAATCTTACGTCGATGATGTCGTGATCAAAACTAGGCACGTCGAAACACTAATAGATGACTTACGTCTTACATTTGACAACCTCCAGGCATATGACATTAAGCTCAACCCGGAAAAGTGTGTCTTCGGCGTCCTCGCTGGATAACTGTTGGGCTTCATCATTTCCAATAGAGGAATCAAAGCAAACCCAGCCAAAATCCGAGCTTTGTCACAATTGGCTAAGCCAACAGACCTTAAACAAGTTCAAAAGCTTGTGGGTTGCGTAGCAGCTCTAAGCCGCTTTATCTCCAGATTGGGAGAAAAGGCACTGCCACTCTATCGCCTTCTACGGCGAACCGACCACTTCGAGTGGACGGACGCGGCAACAGTCGGACTGGAGGAAATAAAAACCCTTCTTGCGAGCAATCCAATCCTGGCCGCACCAAACGCCGGCAAACCGATGTTATTATACATATCGGCAACACATCAGGTGGTGAGCGCCGTACTTGTCGTTGAACGAGAACAGGACGAACATAAATTCCCGCTCTAGAAGCCAGTATACTACGTATCTACTGTCCATACACCATGCAAATCCCGGTGCCCTAATTATCAAAAAATAGCATACACGGTCTTCATGGCATCCCAAAAGCTCCGTCACTACTTCCAAGAGTGTTCGATCACGGTGGCCTCCGAAGTACCACTCAATGACATTATAAACAACCGCGATGCTACGGGACGGATTGCCAAATGGGCCATTGAGCTCCTCCCATTTGACATTACATATAAACCACGTCGAGCTATCAAATCGCAAGTGCTGGCCGACTTCGTCGCCGAATGGACAGAGGCCGAACTCCCTAAAGAGTACGACACATACTCCAATTGGGTCATGTACTTCGACGGCTCCAAAATGCTGGCAGGGTTAGGAGCGGGCGTCATTTTAACGTCCCCTACTGGAGATGTTGTCCAGTACATTCTCCAAATACTATACACAGACTCCAATAAGGCAGCCAAATACGAGGCCTTATTGCATGGTCTCCGGATGGCTGTCTCCATGGGCATACAATGCCTAGAAGTATGCGGGGACTCAAACCTTGCAATATCTCAAATAAATGGAGATTTCGACGCTAAAGATCCAAAGATGGCAGCGTATCGTAACGCAGTCATAAAAATGTCGGCCCGGTTCGAGGGGCTCGAGTTCCATCACGTGGCTCGAGAAAGTAATCAAACGGCGGATGTTCTTGCTCGTATCGGCGCTAAGCGTAACCCCGTCCCACCTAATATCTTCCTGGAAAGGCTCTTTAAGACATCCGTGGTGTTGTAGGGGGAAAACGGCAATACTAGTCCCGATCCAAACATAACCCTAGATCTCGGAAACACCAATGTCGTCGGGGGCTCAGCCACCGAAATAACACCGTCAGCGCATCATCATGGCAGTCATTTCCCCATGGACCGAACCCTTCCTGGCCTACCTTAACAGGAAAGAGCTTCCTGAGGACCAGAATGAGGCCCGCTGCATTGTCCGGCGTTCAAAGGCCTACAAGGTTCATGATGGAGAGCTTTACAAGAAAGGCGCCACCGGAGTCCTTCAACGATGTATATCCGAGGAAGAGGGGTGGTAGCTCTTGGCTGAAATTCATGCCGGACTGGGCGGTCACCATGCCGCAAGTCGGGCCCTTGTTAGCAAGGCCTTCCGTATAGGGTTTTATTGGATGTCGGCCCGAGCAGATGCACAGGACCTTGTCCAACGTTGTGTCGGATGCCAACTCTTTGCCAATCAAAGCCATATGCCCCCCACTGCCTTACAAACAATCCCCATCACTTGGCCTTTTGCGGTCTGGGGACTCGATATGGTTGGACCCCTTAAAGGGGAAGCCATAAGAAAAAATATCTGCTGGTTATGGTGGACAAATTCACTAAGTGGATAGAGGCTAAACCGGTCAAAACGGTTGAGTCCGGCCCGGTGATAGACTTCATATCCGGTGTTGTGCATCGTTATGGTGTCCCACACAACATCATCACTGACAACGGCTCCAATTTCACAGCCGACGAGGTAAAAACCTGGTGTACTAATCTAGGTATTAAACTCGATTACGCCTCCATCTACCACCCATAAACCAACGGTCAAGTCGAACGAGCCAACGGTCTTATTATGAGCGGCATCAAGCCCAGACTAGTGTGGTCTTTGAAAGAATCAGACAAGCACTGGGTTTGAGGAGCTCGACTCTGTACTCTGGGGACTGTGGACCACGCCCAACCGTACTACCGGATACACACCTTTCTTCATGGTGTATGGCACAGAGGCCGTATTGCCCTGCGATATTATTTACGACTCACCTCGAGTGCGTATGTACAAAGAGAGAGAAGACGAGCTTGATCGGCAGGACGGCCTAGATGCCCTGGAGGAGGAATGCAATGTCGCAAAAGCCCGTTAAGCATTTTACCAACAGCAGGCTCGAAGATATCAAAGCAGAGAAGTACGGGCCAAGACATACAACATTGGCGAACTTGTTCTACGCCTATCGGAGAAGAAAAAGGACAAACTCAAGTCCAAATGAGAGGGTCCCTTCATAATTGACGAAGTTCTCACCAGAGGAGTGTACCGTCTTCGTAATGCATTAGACAATCGCCTCGAGCCGAACCCCTGGAACGCGGCCAGACTCCGAAGTTTCTATGCCTAGCGCCAAACCCCTTGTTTGTCTCCTCCTCCCCTGTAGTTTCCATTATTTTTTCTCTCTTTTCCGATTATTTTCTTCTTTCTTGCTTTAAAGCTTTGGTACGGCTAGACCGCACACCATTGACACATACATCTTTAAATATGTACGCCACTTGTACCTGGGGGCTTCTTGGACAGAGGTTCTTGCCATTCCTTGAGCATCACGCTCCTCACATATGAGTTTTTCCATATGTACTATTTCTTTGCCACTATATGCATCGATATGACTTAAGTTTTGGCCAAGCTGGGTTGCCTGGCTCCTGTGCTTATGCCCTACGTTCCCATTAGTTCGGCTAGGGCATAAAGGGAGCACCTCTGTGATTGTTATTGTCGGTTCATCCGGATGTGTACCTTGTACTGGGTGAAGCCAAAATCTAGCGTTCTTAAGGGAATATTCGGTCGGTGAATTAAAGATGTTTTTTAAAAACTCACTCCATTGTGCACCCCAGAAGTTATACAAATTGTGGTGTTCGCATCACAATTCAGACATGCACATTAAATGTATGCACACCCAAGGAAAGGAACCCTTAACGGAACTATTCTCTCTGGAAGATGTTTCTTACGATATCAATGTAATATAACATAGCTAGCCGAATACAACTTGTCTGTTCAAGAAACTATGACCTCTATGCCTAGTTTTCCAAGCATACCCCAGCCTATTCGGCCGCGACGGTATTCGGAAACACTCCGCACCTTTGGGTCCGGAGGTTGAAGCGAAAAGGTCTGCCATGACAAATGATATACAATTCAGCTAGATGAGGAAAGTACACAGTCACTTGGCCTCGAACACCTCTTCCTCTACACCTTCCAACAGGCAGTCTAACTTACAATCCTATTGGGAATATTTGGCGGCCACCTCTACTTGGTCATATACTATACTAACGGGAATTTATTCCGCATTCGGCCTAGTGGTCCGACACGAGCCATGTGATTAGGATCCAGCTTGGTATATCGCGTCTTCACCATGGCCTAGGCCTCTCGCGCACCCTCTTGGCAGGCAGATATCTTCCACAGCCGGATATGCCACCGCGCTCCCTTGAATAGCTCTACCAGCTTCTCCATGTTTCTTGGACGGAAGTAGGATGGCCATGAAGCCTTGGCTACACTCCGCATCGCCTGCCGAGCTTGCTCGTGCAACTGCGACAGCCCTTGCAGAAGATCACTTGATGATCCGGACACTTCCTCTTTGGGGCGGTTCGTCAATACACCTGCAATTACAGCTATATCATCTACCGTTACCTCCAAACTGCTAGAAGATAAAAGAGGCCACGTACTGAATATGCCGCCTCGCAGTTTCTTGTTCTCCTTCACAGAGTCGGCTAGCTGCGCTCGCACATCTTTCAGTTCTTCGTCCAATTTGGTGTTCGAATCCTGGAGTTTATTTTTCTCTTGAACGACTTTTGTCAATACATGCTCGCCCACTGCTAATAGCTTTTTGGCTCCGTGTTCTTCGCTTCGAGCGGCGTCCAGCTTCTCTCGTACTTGGTCTAATGACCCAACACAAAGATTAGAACCCAGATTCACACTATCGGTGTATCATTATGAATTTTTTGATAGAGGAAAATATTACTGGGAGATGCCTTGTATTTCTGTAGTTCGGCATTGGCAGCAAGCAGCTGACGCTAACACTTTTCTAGTTCCTGAGGTAGCTGTGTATTCTTCTTCGTAAGCACCTGGTTGTACATTGATCCTTACATCAGTTGTTTCAACTCCTTTAAGTCTCGGGGGCTACTGGCATATGGTTATCATAGTCAGACAAAGCGAATTTACCTGCACATCTTTCAAATGTTGCTTTGTGGCCCTGTTAATCCCATCTCGAGCAGCCTAGATATATGCATCGGCTGAGCTGAAGGCGTTAAATGACTCTTCTGAAAAGCCAGGGTCTTGTAAAATGGCCTGGCGGCACCGATGATTCATGGCACTCTCCACTTCCGAGTTAGTGACGGATACATCATCTGAGTCCTCAGCTGGAGGACAGTCCGGCGTCGCCCCTGCATCAGCCCCTGTCTTTACGGCAGGATTTGAATCCTGGCTGTGGGAAGTACGGCCGCTCGCACCTCCGAATATAGTCCGGTGCACCTTCCTCCTGACACATGGAAAACGGGAAGGTCACGATTGGACGTGACTACTCAGGTGCAGGTTGGCGAATTCATATCTCTTCGATGAAGGCACGACCGTGTCTTCGTTTGCTTTCCTCTTGGGCCCGGCGCAGGAGCCGATCTCTTCGAAATCGCCGAACGTCTCCCCTATGAAGCACGATACAGTGCGGTGGGTGAGGCAGAATAAGAGCACTCTTTTAGAGAAGGTGTTTCTTAATTATTTACATGTGAAGCAGGAAGAAGGCCAGGGTAGTCGGCGGTGATGGCCACTTATGTGCCGTCATAGCTTGTCTGGTAAAACACTCCCCCCGCAAGCACCACGAATATATCCGGATCCTCTTCAAACCCAGGATCTAGCTCCCAGTTGTGGATCTCCGGCTGTGGGGTAGGACTATGAAGTCCTTCGGTGACCTTCTGCCAGGGTTGTCATAACAAACAGACTTGAAATTTATCAAAAGTAATCCGAAAGGGGAATGAGTGGAATAGAGGGGTCGAAGCTTTCCCAACTGGGAGGATCATACATAGAATACCCATCTCTGCGCATAATGCGAAGAAACTCCTCTTCCTCCCCTTTAAACAGCTCGGCCAATATTTTGGCCAGAGCGATGGGGGTATCCGGACCCTTTCAGCCATAGCGGGAGGCGTCATCCTCTCCATTGTAGTGCCACATGGGCAGCCCTTTGTATTGTAGCGGCTGAACCCCTTGCATTATGGAGGTCGCCATTACCCCGATTATTGTGAGTCCGGACTGAGCAAGCGTCCTTATCTTGCTCATAAGCTGGCAAACTTCTGCGTTGTCATCCTCTTCAAGACTCCGGGGACACAAACTATGGCGTTTCTTCAGCGGAACGCTCGCAAATTCAGGAAGACCCTTTCGAACTGGGTCAGGAAGCACGACGTCCTCAATATAGAACCATTCGGAAGGCCATTCTTCAGATGCCTTCCTTGGTGTGCCGGACTGATATCCAGTATCGGCGATACGCCATACTTCGGCTCTGCCCACTTCAAATATTGACCCCTCATGATTACGCGGGACAAGGCAGAACAACTTCCTCCACAGCTCGAAATGAGCCTCGATACCCAGGAATAGTTCGCATAAAGCGACGTAACCCACAATGTGCAGAATGGAGGCAGGGGTGAAGTTGTGCAGCTGGAGGCCATAGTATTCCAAAAGCCCTCGGAGGAACGGATGAATGGGAAACCCAACGCCCCTTAGCAGGTAAGGGACAAAACATACTCGCTCTCCCCCGGATGGATTGGGGAAGTCATGTGCCTGAATCTCACCATCGAAGGAATCTAGCCCTGCTCGAACAAAAACTAGATCTGCGGGGGGAAGAAATCCTTGCGTCTGTAGCTTCGTCAATTGACTGTGGGACACGGAACACCTCTCCCACTAGCCTTTCTCTGGGCCGGAACGGGTGGAGGAGCTGGGGTCACTAGCCATGCTGGAATTGTTTCTCCTAAGTAGTTTCCGGGGATTTCCTCTGTGTGGTGCCGAATGGATCTAGGATCCAATCTCTTTAATATGTTCTCTTCCTTGCATGGACGGGGTGTTATCTGCAAAAATACCTTGACCTTCCACCTTCGCTTGACACATGGGAGGCGAAGTTATTTAACGCACAGAAGCCGAGGGGAGCAACATTGAACCGATGGCCGAATACATAACTTGCAGATCATTAAAGGAGGAAACCGCCTTGCAATGTCGAAGACAATTTATGTGCCGAACACCTCGCTATTGAAGACTGGTTCGGGGGCTACCGAGGGAGTCCTAGACTAAGGGGTCCTCGGGCGTTCGGCCTGTTATCCATGGGCCGAACTGATGGGCTATGAAGACATGAAGGCTGAAGGCTGTACTTGTGTCCGGATTGGACTCTCCTTGGCGTGGAAGGCAAGCTTGGCGACCGACTATGAAGATTCCTTCTTATGTAACCGACTCTATGTAACCCTAGATCCCCCCCGGTGTCTATATAAACCGGAGGGGTTAGTCCGGAAAGGATATACTCATTACCATAGTCATACAGGCTAGGCTTCTAGGGTTTAGCCATTACGATCTCATGGTAGATCAACTCTTGTAAACACTCATATTCATCAAGATCAATCAAGCAGGATGTAGGGTATTACCTCCATAGAGAGGGCCCGAACCTGGGTAAACATCGTGTCCCCCGTCTCCTGTTACCATCCATCCTAGACGCATAGTTCGGGACCCCCTACTCGAGATCCGCCGGTTTTGACACCAACAAAGACCTCGTGGCGGCGGCGAGGACCGTGGGCCGTGACGCTGCGGCCCAAAGGGGCGACGCAACGGCGCTTTGCGAGTCGATGCAGCCACGGGAACGGCCTTAGGATGGCAGCATGGACCGCATGTCACGCTCTCTACGGCCTAACGAGCCGATGCAGCGGCAGCACGAAGTTCGACGCAGCCACGGGATGGCCTGGAGCAGACGGCCTTGGGGCAGCAGGGACGGCGGGCCACGGTAGTACAGCCCGAATGGGCGACGCAGCGGTGACGCCGGTCGGTGCAGCCAGGAGAAGAACAACGGGGCAGCGACACTGCGGCCCAATGGGGCAACGCAGCGGTAGCCCATTGCTCGATCGGTAGAGCGGCGCGCTGAACTCGGGATGGTCTTCACGCGGCCTGCGAAGGCGCGCGCAGCTGACGTGCTAGGTCGGTCATACGGCGTAGATGAGGCGGATTGCGTTGGCGTGTGGGTGATCAATCCAATCGCACGCGAGGTCGGGGACGCCGCTCAGTGGAGTCGGGGTGGCGGCGGAGTCCGAGATGAAACCGGCGATGATGGACGATGTGGGACGACGTGCGGACGAGCACGTCACCACCGACACCAGAGCCACCAAAGCAACGCCGGTGTTAGGGCAGCGAGGCCCGAGCGACCAACGGAGTAACATCTCCCGAGCTCGAGGCAGCCGACAGGCCTGAGGCAGCCGGGGACGAGGCCGGCGAGGCAACCCGCAGGGCCGCCGTGTAGACGCGGCGGAGGTGGGTGGCGTGGATCCATTTGTGGGCCGGCGCGCAAGCGGCGGCTATGATTGGCCGTCGCATGGCACAAGGACACCGGGTGGAGGTGATGCAGGTGCCCCGGTTGGAGAGGGCAGAGACAGTCAGCGTAGATCGACGGGTGGGCCGGCGCGCGGAAGACAGCCATGAAAGGCCGCCTATCGCGCGAGGCCGCCAGCTCGGTGAAGAGGTCGGCCGATCGCGCCAGTGTCTGAGTAGAGGCACACGGGGCGATGGCGGCGCTGGGCGACGCAAACCGATCAAGCATAGATGAGAAAACCAAAAAGAAAAACACCGATCAAAATGACTGGCGAGAGAACGAAAAAACCCGGAGCAAGAGCTTGGGAAAAAGACTCTCTAGGGCAGACGGTCAACACGACCGGTGGACGAACCATAGGTACGGACGGCGCGTGATGAAGCTATGTACCTAGGGTAGGGTCATGGATCTGTCCAACATACCCTCCCCAAGGACATCCCTACAAAGAATCAGAAGCAGTCGAAGAGAAACCATCATTCACTCGACCAGGAAGATGTGCTCACTCGACCACCTTGAAGACACTCGACCACCAGGAGATGAGGAACCTTTCACTCTGCAACGGTCAGGGTTTAAACCATAGCTTTATGAGCATTTACAACACTTTACTTTAGATGGTACCTGTAATGTTCTCCTTTATGGGCATTAAATCCTGTGTAACGGAGGGGAGCTGGGGTCCTGGCACACTCTATATAAGCCACCCCCTCCTCTGGGACAGGGGTTTGCACTTTCTGTAATTCACACGCATATATTCAGTCGACCGCCCTCGGGCTCCGAGACGTAGGGCTGTTACTTCCTCCGAGAAGGGCCTGAACTCATAAAACTCGTGCATACAACTCCTCCCTAGCTAGGATCTTGCCTCTACATTCCTACCCCCCAATTCTACTGTCAATCTTAGAACCACGACAGTTGGCGCCCACCATGGGGTAGGTGTCTTAGCGATTTGTTGAAGTTACAATTTTTCCGATCCCCTTCATCATGGTTCCAGGCAGAGGTTTGGCTGAGGGCCGCGAGATCCATCTCGGCGCGCTCGTGTTTGTCGCCGACGACTCCGCTTGGCTTCAGGAGGCTCCACTCGACACCGACGTGCTCCCCACCCGCGGGGCGACACACTTTCGCGCGTGCGTCCGCGACATCCTCCTGCGGCAACCGTCGACCCAGTATCAGTCGACCCCAGCAGCTTTCCCCCTCTGTGTGGCCCGCCGTAGCAAACGCTCCGGTCGGTCGAGGCTTTAGCGATGGGTGAAGCATGCGGTGGCCCGCCAATCGGCCACCCCTCAAGTCGCGGCGATCGAGCCCGACGAATCTCTCTATGACCTGTTCGATCTGTCGACTGGCTCCATAGAGACCGCATCCGAGTGCGACAGTAGCGACCCAGCGGTGGAAGTCCTGATGGTCAATGGACCACGCAGTCCTCCTGGCTTCAATCGTGAAGACGGAGGCGACGAGAACGGCGATCCGTCGCGCATTCACGATGAGTACCGCCCCAAACCCCTCTCCTCGCAGCAGAGGGAGGAACTTCGTCGCCGGAACATGGATGCCCTGCATACTCCTATAGTTGGAGAAACCCCTGAGGCCCAGGCCTTGGAGCAGGCGCGCTTGGCCAACCTGGCTAAGCGCACTCGACTAGAGAACCTCCAGTGCGCACTCGACGATGGCGCTCGACAACGTGCTCCTGAGTCCAGTCGACGCCAACTTTTTCCACCTCCGACTCAGGTATATCAAACCCCCATCCAGAATCTAGCAGCTGCTGCCCGGATAGCAGAGTCAATCCAACCTTCCCAATCAGAAGCTGGCCGAGGTCTGGTGCAGATCAGAGCCTTGCTCCGGGCAGCGGGGGAGCAGAATACGGTCGTATCTCAGTCGTGGAATAGGATCCATAGCAGATCTGTGGTTGCAGACACAGTTCAGTCGGCCCATAGCCCAAGATCACCCCCGAGGCGTGAAGGACGTGGAGATCCGCGTGATCAGTACAGGAACCGAGAGCAGTATGATCACCGAGCCGATCGCGATGATCGCCGTCGAGTGCCTACGCCTCCTCCAAGGAGTGGGTCATACGTGCCTCGGCAACATGAAGACAGACGCCCTCATAGTGTCGGGCGAGGTATTCCAGTCGACCCCGGGGAGCCAAGCTTTGATGCGAGATCCATTCTTGTTCAGGGCTTGGTCGACAGAAACAGAGCTCACCCAGAGGGCCATGACAGAGATCCGCAAACCAGCAACAGGGCGCATGTCTCAGGTCCTGAGTGCTTCAGTAGAGCTATCAGAGCTACGGTGATTCCCCCCAACTTCAGGTTGGCGACTAGAGTCAGTAAGTTCACCGGAGAGTCCAAGCCTGATACTTGGCTTGAAGACAACCGAGTGGCTGTCCAGATTGGCGGCGGCAATGATGAAGTGGCCATGAAACACCTTCCTGTGATGTTGGAGGGCTCGGCTAGAGCATGGCTGAATCAGTTGGCGCCTGGCAGCATCTATACTTGGGAAGATCTCGCCCGAGTCTTTGTCAGAACATTCGAGGGTACTTGCAAACGGCCGGCAGGTTTGACAGAATTACAGTGTTGCGTCCAGAAACCGAATGAAACTTTGAGGGATTATATCCAGAGATGGATCACCCTACACCACACGGTAGAGGATGTGTCTGATCATCAGGCAATTTGTGCTTTCAAGGAAGGTGTCAGGTATCGGGAGTTGAATATGAAATTCGGTCGGACAGGAAACATGACTCTGACTCGGATGATGGAAATTGCCACCAAGTATGCCAATGGTGAAGAAGAACAACAACTCTGGAGTGGAAAGCACAAAGCAGTCACCCACGAAGCCGGTGGAGGAAACTCCGGTCGGAAACAGAAGCGCAAGGCCGAGCCAGCTGCTCCAGGTGAAGCCTTGGCTGTGGTTCAAGGAAAGTTTAAGGGGAAGCCCAAGGGGCCGTGGAACCCCAAGAAAGTAAAAGATCAAGATGGAAATGACGTGTTGGATCTGCCGTGCCATATCCACACCAAAAAAGATGAAGAAGGTAATTTCATTTACCCGAAGCACACCACTCGGCAGTGTCGACTCCTAATCCAGCAGTTCCGAGAGAAACAGCCCAAGGGAAAGGAGAAGGAAGCAGACAAGGCTGAAGATGAGGAAGGGGACGATGATGGTTATCCCCACGTGAATTCCACTCTGATGATTTTTGCTGACGTTGAGAGCAAAAGTCGATTGAAAGTCATCAACACAGAAGTGAACATGGTCGCTCTGCTGACACCCAGTTACTTGAAGTGGTCACAGACTGCCATTACATTTGACCAGTCTGACCATCCAGCGCACATAGCCATCCCTGGGAGGCAAGCACTGGTGGTCGACCCGGTGGTCGAAGGCACTCGACTGACAAAGGTCCTGATGGACGGTGGTAGTGGCCTGAACATACTATATGCAGAGACGTTGAAGGGAATGGGCATTCCGATGTCCATACTCGGCGAAAGCAATATGAGTTTCCATGGGGTCATCCCAGGCAAGAAAGCTGCATCCCTCGGTCAGATTGCACTCGACGTGGTTTTCGGTGATTCCAAAAATTACCGCAAAGAAAAGTTGACATTTGAAGTTGTGGATTTCCAGAGTGCTTATCATGCAATTCTGGGCAGGCCAGCTTATGCATGATTTATGGCTCGACTGTGTTACGTGTACCTCAAACTGAAGATGCCTGGTCCCAAAGGAGTGATCACTATCTCTGGTAATCGGAAGAAGGCAGAAGAGTGCTTCCAGAAGGGCTCAAAGATCGCCGATGCTCAGATGGCTGTGGTAGAATTGCAAGAATACCAGAAAAATGCATATCCGAGTGACTTATTGCGAGCCAAGAAGCCAGCCACAGATTCGGCATTCCAGCCGTCCGGTGAAACAAAGTCGATTCACATTCACCCGACAGATCCAAGTGCAGCTCCGACTCACATTTCAACCACACTCGACTCCAAATAGGAAGAAGCACTCATCCAGTTCCTCCATGAGAACTGGGACATCTTTGCATGGAAGCCTTCTGACATGCCGGGTGTTCCCAGGGGACTGGCTGAGCATCATTTGTGAGTCGACCCAAAGGTGAAACTAGTCAAAGAGCATCTTCGACGGTCCGCCGTACAGAAAAGAAAAGCAATCGGTGAAGAGGTGGCTCGGCTTTTGGCAGCTGAGTTTATCCGAGAGATTTACCACTCCGAGTGGTTAGCCAATGTTGTCATGGTCCCAAAGAAGGACGACTCACTTCGCATGTGCATTGATTTCAAGCATACCAATCGGGCCTGCCCGAAAGATCACTTTCCTCTCCCTCGCATCGACCAGATAGTCGACTCGACTGCAGGGTGCGAGCGTTTGTCCTTTTTGGATGCCTACTCCGGGTACAACCAGATCCGTCTGTATGGACCCGACGAGATAAAGACAGCTTTTATTACCCCGTTTGGGTGCTTCTGTTATGTCACAATGCCATTCGGTTTGAAGAATGCCGGAGCCACATTCATGCGGATGATTCAGAAGTGCCTGCTCACTCAGATCAATCGGAATGTGGAAGCGTACATGGATGACATCGTGGTCAAGTCACGTAAAGGTTCCGACCTACTGACTGACCTCGCTGAAACCTTTGCCAACCTCAGAAGGTATGATATGAAGCTCAATCCATCAAAGTGCACATTTGGAGTTCCGGGCGGAAAGTTACTCGGTTTCCTTGTTTCCGAACGAGGAATCGATGCTAACCCAGAGAAAGTGGGCGCTACAATCCGAATGAAATGGCCTGTGCGTGTGCATGATCTCCAGAAGCTTACTGGTTGCTTGGCCGCCCTAAGTCGATTCATTTCTCGCCTAGGTGAAAAGGCGTTGCCTCTTTACCGACCGATGAAGAAATCAGATAAGTTCGAGTGGACCCCAGAAGCTGATACAACATTTGCAGAGCTAAAAGCACTGCTTTCCACCCAGCCGGTGCTTGCTGCTCCAATCAGCAAGGAGCCTCTACTGCTTTATATAGCAGCCACTGGACAAGTCGTCAGTACAGTACTTACGGTCGAGCGGGAAGAAGAAGGAAAAGCTTATAATGTTCAACGCCCAGTTTATTATATTTCTGAAGTCCTGACCCCGTCAAAGCAGAGATATCCTCACTATCAGAATCTTGTCTATGGGATTTACATGACCATGAAGAAGGTTGCACACTATTTCTCAGATCACTCTATTACAGTCGTCAGCGACGCTCCATTGTCAGAGATTCTGCACAACAGGGATGCAACTGGTCGAGTGGCAAAATGGGCGATTGAACTCCTTCCCTTGGATATCAAGTTTGAGGCAAAGAAAGCTATCAAGTCCCAAGCCATAGCAGATTTCCTCGCCGAGTGGATCGAACAGCAACTGCCGACTCAAGTTCACTCGGAGCACTAGACCATGTTCTTTGATGGATCCAAGATGCTGAATGGGTCTGGTGCTGGGGTAGTTCTGGTATCCCCCCGAGGAGACAGGCTCAGATATGTCCTCCAGATTCACTTTGATTCCTCCAACAATGAAGCAGAATATGAAGCACTCCTGTATGGGTTGCGCATGGCCATCTCACTCGGCGTCCGTCGCCTCATGGTCTATGGCGACTCAGATTTGGTAGTTAATCAAGTGATGAAGGAGTGGGACGTCAGAAGCCCAGCCATGACTGGTTACTGCAACGCAGTGAGGAAGCTTGAGAAGAAGTTTCAGGGGTTAGAGCTCCACCACATACCCCGATTGAAAAATCAAGCAGCTGATGACTTGGCAAAGATAGGTTCCAAGAGAGAAGCCATTCCCAGCAATGTGTTTTTGGAGCATATTCACACGCCGACAGTTCAGGAAGATCCTTTTACTGAAGAGCCCCCGCAACCTAAGAGCGCCATAGATCTGACTGAAGTCGAGGTCCCGGCCGTGGTCGACCTGATCATGGAGGTTCTGGCCATTACTCCCGACTGGACAGTGCCCTACATTATGTACATCCTCGGAAAAGAACTCCCAGAGGATGAGGAAGAGGCTCGACAGATCGTCCGTCGATCCAAGGCCTTTATTGTAATAAGAGGACAACTGTTTAGAGAAAGCGTGACTGGAGTCGGTCAGAAATGCATAACACCAGAAGAAGGTCGAATGATCCTCAATGACATCCACTCGGGGACCTGTGGTCACCATGCGTCCTCCCGGGCCATCGTGGCTAAAGCATACCGAGCTGGATTCTATTGGCCACGAGCAAATGAAATGGCGAAAGATATAGTCGACAGATGTGAAGGCTGCCAGTTTTACTCTAACATGTCTCACAAGCCAGCGTCAGCCCTGAAGACCACCCCCCTCATCTGGCCCTTTGCTGTTTGGGGACTGGATATGGTTGGACCACTGAGAACTAGCAAGAGCGGCTACACTCATGTGCTCGTTGCAGTCGACAAGTTTACCAAATGGATCGAAGCTAAACCTATCAAGAACCTTGATGCTAGCACCGCTGTCAGTTTTATCAGAGAATCGACATTCAGATATGGAGTTCCACACAGCATCATCACGGACAACGGGTCGAACTTCGATTCCGATGAGTTCAGAGCTTTTTGCACTTCTCAAGGCACTTGAGTCAACTATGCTTCGGTCGCTCACCCGCAGTCGAACAGACAAGCAGAAAGAGCCAATGGCTTAATTCTCAAAGGACTGAAACCCCGACTGATGCGTGATCTCAAACACGCAGCAGGTGCTTGGTTTGATGAACTTCCGTCAGTTCTGTGGGGCTTAAGGACAACTCCTAATCGGTCGACTGGACGAACTCCTTTCTTCTTGGTTTACGGAGCCGAAGTTGTTCTGCCAAGTGACTTGCTCCACAACGCACCCCAAGTTGAGCTCTTCTCCGAAGAGGAAGCAGAGCAGGCCCGGCAAGATTTAGTCGATCTCTTAGAGGAGGAAAGAGAGACAGCCTTGATCCGGTCAACCATTTATCAGCAAGACTTGCGTCAATTCCACGCCAAAAATGTGAAGGGTCGAGCCTTTCAAGAAGGAGATCTGGTTCTTCGAGTAGACCAACAGAAACCACACAAGCTCGCCCCGACTTGGGAAGACCCCTTCATCCTTACCAAAGTTCTTCACAATGGAGCATACCATGTTTACAGTATTGAGCATCAGAAAGATGAGCCACGGGCTTGGAACGTGGAGCTGCTCTGCCCCTTTTATACTTAAGCACTTGTTCGAATAAAATGTAATAAGAAACACCTTTGTAATTTGTTTATCAAAGACAAGAGCTTACGGTCCTCTCATTCGATTGTTGTGTTCTTATTTACTTCTGAAATCCCCCAGTGGGTGGGCTTAGTCATAAATCCATTTCGCCTAAGTTCGAAAGAAAATCCTACCGAGTGGAGAACAATCCTCCCACTCGGGGGCTTAGCTGCAGTCCAGCACTCGCCTAAGTTCTCTCACTAGGAGGCTTAGCTGCAGTCGGGTACTCACCTAAGTTTGAAAAATCCAGCCAAGTGGAGAGCAATCCTCCCACTCGGGGGCTTAGCTGCAGTCTAGCACTCGCCTAAGTTCTCTCACTAGGAGGCTTAGCTGCAGTCCGGTACTCACCTAAGTTTGAAAAAATCCTACCGAGTGGAGAG
>NC_057803.1:324641115-324641700 GCF_018294505.1 Triticum aestivum | reverse complement strand
TGTAGTCCGGTACTTGCCTAAGTTTGAAAAAATTCTACCGAGTGGAGAGCAATCCTCCCACTCGGGGGCTTAGCTGCAGTCCAGCACTCACCTAAGTTCTCTCACTAGGAGGCTTAGCTACGGTCCGGTACTCGCCTAAGTTTGAAAAAATCCCACCAAGTGGAGAGCCATCCTCCCACTCAGGGGCTTAGCTGCAGTCCAGCACTCGCCTAAGTTCTCTCACTAGGAGGCTTAGCTGCGGTTCAGTACTCGCCTAAGTTTGAAAAAATCCTACCGAGTGGAGAGCCATCCTCCCACTTGGGGGCTTAGTTGCAGTCCAGCACTCGCCTAAGCTCTCTCACTAGGAAGCTTAGCTGCAGTCCAGTACTCGCCTAAGGTTGAAGAAAATCCTACCGAGTGGAGAGCAATCCTCCCACTCGGGGGCTTAGCTGCAGTCCAGTACTCGCCTAAGTTTGAAACATACCCCTATCTGCAAGGACGACAAGGTGCAGGTCGACTGCAACCTTCTCCTTCAAATCTACGGCACAAGTACAACGTCTGCTCCATCCCTATCTGCACGGACGACGAGGTCCAGGTCGACTGCAA